>NW_007044230.1:0-628 GCF_000164805.1 Carlito syrichta | reverse complement strand
GATGTCTTCTTTATATTATTATATATTATTTATATTACTATTATATTTTTATTTATATACTTCCAATTCTTTTTAAATCTTTAATCATTTTAAATATGCTTATTTAATAGTCTTTTTGGATAGTTCTATTATCTTACATTCTTTTTTTTTTTTTTTGAGTTGGGAGTCCCCACTCTGTGGCCCAGGCTGGAGTGGGGGTAGCATACGGCCAGTCCACGAAGCCTTAACCTGGTGGGGTTCAAGGTGATCTTTCTGCCTCACCTTTTTAAGTGGCTGGAACTACAGGGTACCCCCCACCTTGCCTGGATCATTTTTTGAGTTATTGTAGAGATGAGGTCTTGCCAAGTTGCCCAGGCTGGTCTCGAACCTGTGAGCTCAGGCAATCCTCTCACCTCAGCCTCCCAAAGTGCTGAGATTATAGGCATGAGCAACCATGCCTGGCCTATCTTCAGTTCTTAAAACAACCTGTGTTATAGACTGAATGTTTGTGTCCCTCCAAATTTTATATGTTGAAGTCTTAAACCCCAAAGCTATGATATTTGAAAACACAGGGCCTTTGGAAGGTAATTAGGGCTATATGAAGTCCTGAAGGTGGGGCCTTCATGATAGGATTAAGGTCCTTGTAAGG
>NW_007044229.1:0-856 GCF_000164805.1 Carlito syrichta | reverse complement strand
CCCAGCTGGCTAGCTAGGTAGCTAGCTAGTAAATCAGCTGGTTAGCCAGCTGGGTACATAATTAAGCCATATAGTTAAGTCAGCTTGCTAGCCAGCTGATTAGCTAGGAAGCTACATAGTTAATTCAGCAGACAAGCCAGTGGTATATGTCAGTAGCTGGTTAGTTTAGTCAGCTTGGTAGCCACCTAGCTAGCTGGAGATGTCAGCTAGTTAATTCAGCGGACTTGCCAGCTGTCTAACTAGTTTTGCCAGATATTGATTCAGCTGGCTAGCCAGCTGGCTAGCTGGATAAGTCAGCTAGTTAATTCAAGTGCAAGCCAACTGGCTAGCTAGGTATCTTGCTAGATAAGTCAGGTAGCTAGCCAGCTGGTTGGCAGGTTAAGTCAGCTAGTTAAGTCAGCTGGCTAGCCACCTGGCTGGGTAGGTAGCTAGCTAATTAAGTCAGCTGGTTAGCCAGCTGGCTAGCTACTAAAGTCAGCGAGTTAAGTGAGCTGCATAGCCGGCTGGCTAGCTAGGTGGCTATCTAGTTAAGCCAGCTGGCTTTCCCAATGGCTATTAAGTTAAGCCAGTTAGTTAAGTTAGCTGACTGGCCAGCTGGATAGCCAGGTGGCTGGCAAGATAAGATGGTTGGTAAGCTGGCTAGTCAGGTATGTGGCCAGCTAATGAAGACTGTTGGCTAGCCAGCTGACCAGCAGGGTGGCTGGCTAGTTAAGTTGTCTTTCTATCCCACTGTCCAGTCAGACGCCTGGCTATTTAAGCCAGCTGGCTAGCCAGCTGGCCAGTTCCTAGCCAGCTGGATGGCTGCCTAGCCAGCTAGCCAGCAGGGTAGCTAGATAGTTAAGCGAGCTGGCTAGCC
>NW_007044228.1:0-651 GCF_000164805.1 Carlito syrichta | reverse complement strand
ACTGGAGTGCAGTGGCCGCTCCTGGCCACCACAGCCTCGACCTGCTGGGCTCCAGCGATCCTTCTGCCTCAGCCTTCCGAGTAGCTGGAACTTCAGGCGCGCGCTACCACACCCGCCTCATTTTGATTTTTTTTTTTTTTTTTTTTTTTTTTGAGTTGGAGTCTCACTCTGTCACCCAGACTGGAGTGCAGTGGCCGCTCCCGGTCACCGCAGCCTCGACCTGCTGGGCTCCGGCGATCCTTCCACCTCAGCCTTCCGAGTAGCCGGAATTACAGGCACGCGCTACCACGCCCGGCTGATTTTTGATTTATTGTAGAGATGAGGTCTCGCTGCCCAGGTGGGTCTCGAACCCGCGGGCTCAGGCAATCCACTCACCTCAGCCTCCCAAAGGGGCGGTATTACAGGCTGAGCCACCGAGCCCGGCTAGCCTCATCATTAACTGGTTCACCTATTTGATGTATCTGAGGAATCAGTTCTTTCTGTTGAGGTTCAAGAGAAAAGTCTTTTGAGAAGTGGGCAAGTTCTTTTTGTATATTTTACAAAAGCTTTATTCAGTCAATTAACTTTTTCATCATTCATAATGTTTATCTTCTTAAGATTAGTGGTAACTGGTTTTGCTTTGTTTTTAGCCTTAAAGTGCTTTTGGCTGGT
>NW_007044227.1:0-798 GCF_000164805.1 Carlito syrichta | reverse complement strand
CATTGACTATAGTAATAAATATATTAGATTACATGAAGATAAAAGATATTTGAATACTAGCAGAAAGGGCTCCAGTCAGCACAAACTACAGTGAGACACTGCCAGTTTTAAAATCTCCTTTTCGAGTTTTCTGAGTTTCTCAAAGTGGGCAATTTAGTGCTGACCCTTAAAATGTTTTTTGCTGAGTGAAATAATTTCCCCCGAATTATGAACACACGTTCTGTTCTTGTTTCTTATTATTTTTTTTTGAGTTGGAGTCTCACTCTTTCACCCAGACTGGCGTGCAGTGTCCGCTTCTGGCCACCGCAGCCTCGACCTGCTGGACTCCGACGATTCTTCCGCCTCAACCTTCCGAGTAGCCGGAATTACAGGTGCGCGCTACCACGCCCGGCTAATTTTTTGATTTATTGTAGAGATGAGGTCTCGCCTGCCCAGGCAGGTCTCGAACCCGTGGGCTCAGGCAATCCACTCACCTCAGCCTCCCAAAGGCAAGGGATTACAGGCTAAGCCACCGAGCCCTGCTTCTGCTCTTATTGATGGTGTGCTTCGTTGTACCCCTCCCTGTGTCATGTCTGACCCGGATTACAGCAGCTTGGCTGTGCATCTCTAGAGACACTTTGGGATTTCTTGTAAACAGACTCTTGAGAGTTTACCTGGGGAACGTCGCAATGCTGCCTAGTTACTCTGGTGCATATTCTGTGACACATTGCTGTATGAACCATCAAGACTGTCTGGCCCTGTCTTCCTAGCCCAGGCTGGTCCCCTGGCCATGTGGTCATCTCCTTCCTCTCGCTCTCG
>NW_007044226.1:0-548 GCF_000164805.1 Carlito syrichta | reverse complement strand
TAGTGAGATCTATTAATAAAATCTGAGAGAGAACAATTCATTGAAAAGATCACAGGGGACTAACTGCAGATCTTCCCTGTAAAATCAAATTCGATCATCTGAAGCCTTTCTCAATGCCTAAGAGGTTAAAACTCCAAAAGCAGAGCACTTTGCTTCTAACTCTTTAAGTGAGGATTAGAAAATATGCTACAGATACTCAAAGTTGCAAATGTTTCTTAATTTATAAACACACAATACATAAAACCAGTATTTTCTTTAAATTCCTAAGCAGGAACCATGAAACTACTGAACACCAAAAACAGATTACAGAATTTTAAAAATCAAATTATACTTATGACTTTATTGCCAGAGACTGCAATATAAAAATCTCGGATGCCAAAAACAATAATCTAAAACAGCACTTGGTTAGTCACTCTTTTTAGAACATGCTTGATTTTTCTTTCTTTCTTTTTTTTTTTTTTTTTGAGTTGGAGTCTCACTCTGTCGCCCAGACTGGAGTGCAGTGGGCACTCCCGGTCACCGCAGACTCGACCTGCTGGGCTCCGGTG
>NW_007044225.1:0-817 GCF_000164805.1 Carlito syrichta | reverse complement strand
TTTTGTTTGATGCAATACACCTATCAAGATGCTTTTTCTACAGCTCAAAACAGTTTTTGAACTGTCAATATAATGACTTTAATGCTTTGCATTTTTTCCCTCTTTCACATGGGCAAAGAGGACTTTCATCAGGGAAACTAACAAAAAATAGTCACTGGGAGTGATATTAGGTGAATAGGAAGGGTGGAACATGGGGTCGTGATGTTTTTGGTCAAAAATTGATGAACACTTAGAATGATGTGGGCAAGTGCATTGTCGTGGTAGAGAAGCAGCCACCTATTTGTCACAATGTGGTAAGTTTCTTCATCAAATTTTCTCACAAAACATTACTAACTTGTACACCGATGGGTTTCAAGAACACTTACCTAGTGGGCAAAGCCTGTACAGTAAGGGGCCCATCTGCCAAAAGATAATTCCATTTTGTGGGGGAGGACATTCCCACTCATATTTTTAGAATTTAAGTAGAATTTGATTCATTTTTCTTTAAATGTTTGGTGTTCAGCCACAAATCTATTTTCTCCTGAATTTTTTTCCTCCATGGGAGACATTTAATGATTCATTTAATCTTCTTGGTATTTTTCTGTTCAAACTTTCAAATTATTTATGATTCAGTCTTGATAGGTTATAGATTTTGAGCAATAATTCATTTGTCTAGGTTATCCAATTTGTTGACATATAATTGTTCCTAGTAGTATTCTTTTGTTTCTTTATTAGTTGTAATATTTACTTTTTTATTTCTCCTTTTTATTGCAGTTGTCTCTTTCTTAATTTCTCTTTTTCTTAGTCTGCTAGAAGTTTGCCAATTTTGTTTAGCCTT
>NW_007044224.1:0-692 GCF_000164805.1 Carlito syrichta | reverse complement strand
TAAATCCATGATGGGCAGGCTTAGGCTGGGACCCCATGCAGTGGCTTATGCTGGGACAAAGAAGGAGAAGGAGCCATCTGACAAGGGAGAGTATCCAGGGTGTATCATTAACTGAGAAAAGCAAAACAGTAAATATGATGATGCTACATATACGACCTCAGAAACATGTCGACACGGATATACTTGATTATGCATAGAAACTGACAAGGAGGAATAAAATTCAACAGGGGTTACCCTTAGAAATTGAAGTGCTCGGTCAGACTCGGTGACTCAGTCTGTAATCCCAGCACTTTGGGAGGCCAAGGCGATTGCCTGAGCCCACAGGTTCGAGACCAGCCTGGGCAACTTGGCGAGACCTCGTCTCCACAATAAATTAAGAATCAGCCAGGTGTAATAGCATGCGACTGTAGTTCCAGCTACTTGGAAGGCTGAGACGGAAGGATCACGAGAGCCCAGCAGGTCAAGACTGGGGTGGCCGTGAGTGTGCCACTGTACTTCAGCCTGGGCAACAGAGTGAAATTCTAACTCAAAAAAAAAAAAGAAAGAAAGAAAGAAAGAAAGAAAGAAAGAAGGAAGGAAGGAAGGAAGGAAGGAAAGAAAGAAAGAAAGAAAGAAATTGAAGTGCTTGTAGGTGTGGGGGGGATTGTAATTATTTTTTCAGTAGGTATATGTGAATAATACATTATTTTAAG
>NW_007044223.1:0-829 GCF_000164805.1 Carlito syrichta | reverse complement strand
TTTCTCTTTCTCTGTCATTTATCTCAAATTATAATCATTTCTTCTTCTGTATCTTTATATGCAGATGTTCTTAGAACTTTACTTTTAAATAATTTAGCACAAGCCGGGCTTGGTGGCTCAGCCTGTAATCCCGTGCCTTTGGGAGGCTGAGGTGAGTGCATTGTCTGAGCCTGTGGGTTTGAGACCCACCTCGGCAACTTGGCAAGACCTCATCTCCACAATAAATCAAAAATCAGCTGGGTGTGGTAGTGCGTGCCCGTAGTTCAGCTACTTGGAAAGCTGAGGTGCAAGTCTCACCAGAGCCCAGCAGGTCAAGGCTGTGGTGGCGGGGAGCAGCCACTGCACTCCAGTCTGGGTGACAGAGTGAGACTCCAACTCAAAATAATAATAATAATAATAATAATAACAGCACAATATCTGTCAAATGCATTCAGTTCACTCACTGGGATTGCATTTTTCATAGATGCTAAATAAGGTTCTAAAATCAGTCATCATATAAAAAGAAAATCACGTAGAGTCAATTTTGTGCATGAATAGAAATTAAATTTCCTGTAGAATATCATCTTCATAATTTTGTATGTACCATATTGTCTCTGAATAATTCTAACAGAAAATTTTTTCTTCAAGATAATAGCAGAGACACTTTCTTCAGATAATTCCAGATAAGCTAGTTGTATGTCTTATAGGTCATGTGATATTAAATTATTTTTGTCTGGTATAGAATTTAATTCATATCAATTAAATACTTATATAATGTAACTCTCTCTGTGGTTGTCAAGGAAGCATCTTCCTTGCTCCTTCCTAGCTTCTTGTGGCTCCCAGCAACCTT
>NW_007044222.1:0-1533 GCF_000164805.1 Carlito syrichta | reverse complement strand
CACATGCCTGTAATTCCGGCTACTGGAAGGCTGAGGCGGAAGGATCGCCGGAGCCCAGCAGGTCGAGGTTGCGGTGACCAGAAGCCACGACTGCACTCCAGTCTGGGCGACAGAGTGAGACTCCAACTCAAAAAAAAAAATCAGTATGCGAGTTTTTTCTATAATCTGGTCAGAAATTCTTTGACATACATGTTGCAAGTAATTTCACCAGATATTTTTCTTCTCTTTTAAATTTGTTTGCATCGTTTTTTCTTTTTGCTATATATGATACTGTAATTTTGTCTCAGTACTTTTTAGCAATATTTTATTACCTATGCTTTGAGTAACATGCCATCTTTCCTTACTACTGAGTCAAAAAGGTATTCTCTGAGAGCCATATTTTTTAAGACATTAATCCATTTGCACTTGGTTACAAACGATGTAAAGGGAAATCTAATTTTTTGTATGTTTTCCTGTGGCAAACCAATTGTTTCCACATGAACTTGTTGGACTTATCTATCCTTTCCTCCAATTCTTTGTAAAATCACGTCTATCGTACATTGTTGTACGTGGGTCTCTCATTTAGCTTTATCACCTTAATTTGCTGCACATTTATTAACTTAATCTGAGCCAATATCACATTATTTTAATTACCACAACTTTAAATTAGAGTCTGCGTATCAACTAGAGGAAATGACTCTTCCACTGCCACTGCCTAAACACTTAGTCAACTAAATGGCCATGGCTATTTTTGCTCCTTTACCAGTCTGCAAGAACTTGATAATTAGCTTATTAAGTTCCATAAAAAATCCTGAAGAGACAAAATACAAAATTATTTAAGAGAGCATCTCAGACAGCTAGTACTTGCACTTACTAGTCATGTTGCAAGACACAAACAAGTCTACAATCATAGTCATATATAAAATGAATACACAATTGCCAATTGTTCTGAGGTTTAAATGAGTTAATGCATTCAAAGTGCTTGGACTAGTGCCAGACATTTATTAAAAACTGGAAATTTAAGAGAAACTGAACTGTAGTTATTTACAGATAATTTAGGTGAGCAATATAATAATTTGTTCTTCTTATCCCTGAAACTAGTCCACTTCTCTATTTAGGTGATCCTTTACCATCTATAATTGATTTTATAATCATCCCCATAAGGATGACCGTTTTTTAAGATGTATGCCTGGCCATGCTCGATGGCTTACCCTGTAATCCCATGCTTTGGGAGGCCGAACTGAGTGGATTGCCCAACCCGCGGGTTCAAGACCCACCTGGGCAACTTGGTGAGACATCATCTCGACAATAAAAATAAAAAAACTAGCCAGGTTTGGCAGCGCATGACTGTAGTTCTAGCTACTTGGAAGGCTGAGGCGGAAGGATCGCCGGAACACAGTGGGACGAGGCTGCGGTGGCCAAGAGCAGCCACTGCACTCCAGTATTGTTGAGAGAGTGAGACTCCAACTCAAAACTAAAATCAAAAACAAACACATAACAAAACCAAAAAAAGCCAGGCTCGGTGGCTCAGCCTGTAATCCCATGCCTTTGGGA
>NW_007044221.1:0-754 GCF_000164805.1 Carlito syrichta | reverse complement strand
TCTCACAAGAGGTGCGGAGCTCATGCCTGTAATTCCAGCACTCTGGGTGGGCGTAGGCAGGAGGATTGCTTTAGGCCAGCCTGGGCAACATAGCAAGACCCCATCTCTACAAAAAATAAAATAAAATAGCCGTACATGGTGGTGTGCACTTATAGACTGAGGCAGAAGGGTCGCTTGAGCCTGGGAGTGTGAGACTACAGTGAGCTACCATTGTGCCATCGCATTCCAGCCTGGGTGACAGAGTGAGCCCCATCTCTTTCAGTTATTTTTATTTTTATTTTTTGACACAGACAGGCTTCTTTATTCCAAGGACCGGATCTTGCAAGATCTAACATTTCCACCTCCAAGCATTCTCCACTTGCCTATCCAGTCTGCTTGATAGAAGTTGTGGTTCCTCCTCCCATCCTCTTCTGACTCCCCCCATCCTTCTTTATGACTGAAACTACGGGAAAGAGAGCAAATTAGCTTTCTCACTAGTGGCAGCCGCTAGTACTGACTTATCTCTGAAGTTTTATCCCCCAAATTCAAAACTCCTTCTTATTCTTCACCCCATCCCATAATCAAATTGTCCAGAGTGGTAAGAGACATTACTGAAAATCAAGACTTCAGAGTATCATCTAACATCCCAGAGACTTTACCCAGCCAAAAGGCAATTCCATTCTTAACTGTCGACCCACCTGACCTACAGCAGAAACGATACCCATTAATCAATATATTTTTTTATTTTCTTGAGTTGAAGTCTCACTCCGTGCTC
>NW_007044220.1:0-870 GCF_000164805.1 Carlito syrichta | reverse complement strand
TGGTAGACAGAAAATACTACTGACCAGTGAAAATGTTCTATCACTCTAATAATTAAAAAAATAAGTTAAGCCAGTCTCAGTAGCTCAGCCTGCCACCCCAGCACTTTGGGAGGATGAGGCAAGTGGATTGTCTGAGCCCACAGGCTTGAGACCAGCCCAGACAACTTGGCGAGACCTCATCTCTACAATAAATAAAAAATTAGCTGGGCGTGGAGGCACACGCCTGTAGTTCTGGCTACTTGGAAGGCTGAAGAAGAAAGATCATGGGAATCCAGCAGGTTGAGGCTGCGGTGGCCAGGAGCATGCCCCTGCACTCCAGACTGGGCGATGGAGTGAGACTTTGACTCAAAAACAAAAGATAGTTAAAAAACAAGAACTTCACACAGTGAAGTCACAAACTTAGTTAAATTCAAATTCTGGCAAGGGTATAAAAGACTCTTATCTACATTGCCACAGGAAATGCAGACTGCCATAAAGATTTTAAGAACTATTTTGGAAATATATTTATCAACTAAATGTTGAGATTCCTGGAATAAAAAAGTCTTGGTTCTGAGATTTTATTCTCAAAAAATGATCCAGAGATGTAAAACACTGGACTTATGTCTTAAAATACTTGTGTGTGTCTCTGTGTGTGTGTGTGCGTGTGTCACTTGGGTAAAAAAAAAGATGAGGAAACACTGTTTTCGAGCCAGGGCCTGATACTGAAGATACCAAATATTATTTTAGTCATGGAGAAATTCTACTTAAAAGGGCAATGCACTTGGGAAATACCGTCCTTAAATGCCTTCCATAAGCCATCAGAGGTTGCATGCCATTTCACTGGTTGTGTTTCACCTGCCCATGTCTGCTGGGACCTGATGTGTGACCCCT
>NW_007044219.1:0-1127 GCF_000164805.1 Carlito syrichta | reverse complement strand
TTTTGTCAGGATCTCTGTGCCTATGATGTGGTCTTCAGGACCCAATGCACCTGTCCCTTCCCAAAGAGCAGCAAGTGGTGGCCTAGCGTCTCCGTGGGGGGGCTTGGAGCTTGGAAACACACCCTGTCAGCTTGTCCCAGCTTCTTCTGGTTCTCTGGAGTTCATTCCAAGCTGCCTTGGAATGCTGCCTCTGCCGTCCCTGTGGGAGGGAAAGGGGAGCCCCCCAGGGACAGAGTTAGTCACCTGGGGGTGCAGAGTGACGTCAGGGTTGTAAGGCAGTAGGGAGGCTCAGGAGAGCTGGGGCTAGAAAGGAAGAATGACCTGGGCTGTGAGAAGCTCCTTCCTGGCAGACAGCGACCCTGGGGAGCCCTCCACACGGGTGGGGCAGGGGGACACAGGCTGTTCGTGCTGAACTCTGCCCTACCCAGCAGGTAGGGGAGAAACACTGGATCACTCACTGGGTCAGTCTGTGGGGAGCTGATGGAGGCCTTTGAGGCCCCTGGTTAAGGAGCTCTGGAGCTTTCGTGACACAAAGGTGTTGAAAAGACTCTAAGCTCATTAGCAGAAGACCTTGTGAGATAAAAAATGAAGACTGCCACAGTCCTCCAGGCAGTTAGGGGCTGTGTGTGTGTGTGTGTGTGTGTGTGTGTGTGTGTGTGTGTGTGTGTGTGTGTGTGTGCAGAGTGCTTTGATGAAAAAATGTCCCTTTTACAAAGGGAGATGAGAAAAACTTATCATCAGGCATGTCCCGTGAAGGTTTATGGTATGCATTCTAGAAGCACAGGCCACCTCACCACCCCTCAACATTGTTTTGCTGGAATAAGTCCTTTTAGTGGGGACATTGTGGAAGTTTAAAAAATCCATCCAGGTTGTCAGTATGTGAGGAGGCGCTGCCTTCTTTGAAAGTGGATGCCGGTCAGTTTGCCCTTAATGTTTCATTTCTTTCTGGTTCATAAATACATAGGTGCATATTTTGATAGTTTTTTAAAAAATAATCAAGGTGATCCCTGAAGGTCCAGCCAGATGCCCAGGTTTCTGGGGTGCCCTTCACCTCCAGGATGCCTTTCCCCTCTTCTCCTCAGGCAGAGCTGGGTGTTCTCCACCCCCCTTCCTGAGGCAGAGCTGGG
>NW_007044218.1:0-830 GCF_000164805.1 Carlito syrichta | reverse complement strand
TGTCCATCTGCAGACCAAAGAGAGACACTTTTTTCTGAACTTCCTGCAAAGAAATAAAAAGAAAATGGTGTGTTTACATGTTTGCACAACGTGCACACACACATCATGGTGCCTATTTTTCTCACAGATGCCTGTAGGTCCTGGGTGGGAATCACCAGTGCGTGAGCGTGCCAGATGTAGTTTCACTCTCCATTCAGTTCACAGAGCAAAAGTAGTCTGAGGACCCTTTTCTGACATGCTTGGGACCAGAGGGTTTTGGATTTCAGATTCTTTTTTTTTTTTTTTTTTTTTTGATTTTAGAATATTTGCATATACAAAGGCTGCCAAAAAAGGTATACACATTTTAAGAAAGGAAAAAAATGGTATTACAATTGCAATACTCATTATATTCGAGTAACAAAAGATAAATACAAGTCACGTTTCACTTCTGCAATGACAACAGGGGCTCACAGTGGTTCCTATCAGCATCCGGACACTTCTGATGATGACAAACAACTGCAGGACTTGGTGCTGCACGAGGCCTCCCGGGTCTTCCCTTGTGCACATCACACACAGGACCACGCATCTCAGACTCATCACGAATACATGCAGTTGTCAGGCGTGTTGGAGGTTCTGTGCATACTCACACCTCCATTGTCGTCGTACTTTCACAACGTTCTTGAGTTTCCAATACCTCTTCAGAATGACCTTGAGCTCCTCGAACAACAACCTGCTTCTGCCATCTTCTTTGACCGTCCTGCCTGTTGCATGGTGACACTGGCATTCATTTGACGAATGCCATCTTTTTGCGCGAACGTCATACTACACATTGCTACTATAATTTCAACTTC
>NW_007044217.1:0-688 GCF_000164805.1 Carlito syrichta | reverse complement strand
TTCATGAAAATGAACTAAATGGCTTTGCCGTTTTCTATTTTTTGGGCGTGATAACTCATATGTTACAGAAATGAAGTAGTCATTAAAATGTAATAGAACTCCACTTTAATATCCCTTGTCTTTGCATAATTTTGACAAATATATAACAGTTTGATAGTCTTTTAAAATCATTTGTTTTATTTTACAAATATTTTATATTTTTATGAGTTTAGTCATTTTACTAGATTCTAAAGTACAGTAGTTTTAATGTTTATGATATCTTTTAATGTCCATTATGTTTAGAGTTATTGATCTTGTAAAACCTGAATGCTATTTATGCTTCTTTTTTTTTTTATTTTTTGAGTTGGAGTCTCACTCTGTCGCCAAGACTGGAGTGCAGTGGCCACTCCCGGCCACCGCAGCCTCGACCTGCTGGACTCCGACGATCCTTCCGCCTCAGCCTTCCAAGTAGCTGGAACTACAGGTGCGCACTACCACGCCCGGCTTTTTTGATTTATTGTAGAGATGAAGTCTCGCTGCCCAGGAGGGTCTCGAGCCCACGGGCTCAGGAAATCCACTCACCTCATCCTCCCAAAGGTGCAGGATTACAGGCTGAGCCACCGAACCCGGCTTCTTCTTTATTTTTTAAATCTGTTTTACTAAAGGTGTGATTATATCATAGATTTTATAGAAACCAATTTTCAATTTG
>NW_007044216.1:0-563 GCF_000164805.1 Carlito syrichta | reverse complement strand
GTGGAGTTTGAGACCAGCCTTGGAAACATAGCAAGACCTCGAATAAAAAAAAAAAAAAAAAAAAAAAACCTATGGGCAACAGAGTGAAGCCCTGAACCCATGTCAGTAGTATGTAAGTGAAAAAGACTAGTTAGCTGACTGATTGTAGCAGAAGGTTTTTTCAGAAATGTATAAAATATTAAAAATATGCAGTGGGTTGAAATATTGAAATTATTGAAAGCTGAAAATCCTGAAAACCATTTTTATTTCATATATAATAGTGTATTATTGAAAACTCTTGAATATAAAATAGTAATTAAATTCTAAAGCTTTAGATAAATGTGCCAGAAGTTGAATATGAGTCCGAAATTATTAATATTACCATTATTAATTATTAATCTATTATTATTAACATCCCCACTAATATTAATGCTACCATTATTATTACTATTACAAGTAGAATTAGAGGCGTGGCAGAGAGGTGTCTGAGAGCAATTTTTAGGGTTCAGCATGAGCAAGAATGAAGTTGGCTAACAGTATAGATAAATCATTCCCATAGACATTGGAGAAACTAGAGTGTTGGG
>NW_007044215.1:0-660 GCF_000164805.1 Carlito syrichta | reverse complement strand
TATAAATATCGCTTCTCCTGGACTGGATAAAGAACATGTGGTACATACACACCATGGAATATTATTCAGCCCTAAAGAAGGACAAGCGTGAACATTGCAGCAACTTGGATGGATTTAGAGTCGATCACACTAGTGATCTATCACAGAAACAAAGAACAGAGTTCCATATGTTCTCACTCATAAGCGGACCTTGAACAATTATAATCCTATAAGAAAGGGTTTGGCAGTGGGAAACTGCCAGGGAAGGGGGGTGGGATTGGCAGTTGAGGGAAACTGCCCGGGGAGGGAGGGGCACACCTCATTCACAAGGGGACCTGCATGATCAATGTTTGTATGCCTAACCCTGAATTGTACCCCACATCTTTATAATAAAAAATAAATAAATAATTAAAAATTTTTTAAAATTAAAATAAAATAAATATTGCTTCTCTGGAGCTAGGAATAAAATTATTCTCACCCAGAATGTGTGGCTGAGAATGGGGGCAAGGGTGCATTCTCAAAAAAAAAAGTTTCCTTGTTGGCGAGGTGGTGATGAGGTGCAAAGGTTACCCCTCAATAGTTCATGGAACAGCCTTTCATTCCACCTTGGATATGAAATGAAAAAAGCTGGAGTAGAAATGTCATAGGTAAAGATGCATAGGCCGGGCTCAGTGGCTCAGC
>NW_007044214.1:0-721 GCF_000164805.1 Carlito syrichta | reverse complement strand
TCAGCTAAATGCCAGAAATTTCGTTTTTTTAGTCAGATAGTAAGCATAAAAAGAACAATTTTATTATGATTTTGGTATGCTTCCTCCATTAAAAACTTAAGGTTGTATGATTGCCAACTTAGAGAATACAATGAAGAAACTTATACCCCTTTACTAATGAATATAGAAAAGGCCAAAATCACCTCAATTGCTTTTTCTAACAATAGGCACAAAAGCAGTGTTCTGTTTAACTTGGTTGTCGCTAAGACTTTGTCATGCCTGTGTACATCAGTGATATTGGTCTGTGGTATTCTTTGCTTTTACTTTGCGTGTGTCTGTCTTGTTTTCCTATCAGAGTAGTTCTGGGCTCATATAGTCAGTTGGGAATTATTTCTGCCTCTTCGATTTTTGTGAAGAGTTTAAATGAAACTTATATTTGCTTTTCAACTGCTTGGACAAATCAGCTGTGAAGCCATCAGGCCCTAGGCTCTTTCTTCCTCCCTCTCTCTTTTCGTTACCTTGCTTTCTGCTTTGCTTTGTTTTGTTTTGTTTTTTGAGTTGGACTCCCCATCTGTTGCAGGCTGAAGGGCAGTGCACTGACCATTCTTCTGCTTTGGATCCTCTGCTTTATTTTACACAAAACTATTTGCTGAGTCAAAGAAGGGGTGAATCATGAGCCTTCACTCTTCAAGGGAATGTTGGTGTCCCTAAAGAGGTTACAATTATGAAAATGGCTTAGGTA
>NW_007044213.1:0-631 GCF_000164805.1 Carlito syrichta | reverse complement strand
CCCCCACACAGGGTCACTAGGTCTGTGGGTTCGGACTGGAACATAAGGCACACCCTGGATGGCCCCACATCATCATCAGAACCATCAATGAGATGCAAACATGAAAGATAAGATGTAGAAGGATCACAGCTGGGCGGAGGCTGCCCTTCTGGAAGGTGCCGTCCCCCACCAACCAGCCACACCACCAGCGGGGCCCCACTGTTCTTCTGGCACCAACGCTTGTCGCCAGAGATGACCTTTTCCTGCCCCAGCCACTGACTGCTTGCCTGACTCCTTGCTGTTTTATTCTGTGGGAGTGGGCTCGCCCCTGGCCCATGTGTGTGTGTGTGTGTGTGTGTATGTGGGTGGGGGTGCGTGCACACGCACGCATGCACATGCACCGAGGGTTGCAGGGACTCTCTCTGGGACCCCACGTCAGAAACCCCCGAGACACTTTTCCCAGTACTGTGCTCACTGGACTGGGCTGTGCTTCTCTCCATAGGTGAAGCACTTGGCACCTCCTCCCTCCAGTCTCTGCCTCTCAGGAGACCACTGTGTAGCAATTACCGCTCGCTCCCCATTCTTCCACCTCTGGAATTTTATAAATAACTCTGTGCACAGTCTGTGTGTATGTTCAGCATTTCGGAGCTCA
>NW_007044212.1:0-4242 GCF_000164805.1 Carlito syrichta | reverse complement strand
CTGTCGTCAGATACTACTTGCTATCTTAGTGTCATCTGATACTACTTGATTCTTCGTGTCGTATGATACTACTTGCCATCTTTGTGTAGTCTGATACTACTTTACTTCTTAGTGTCGTCTGATACTACTTTCCATCTTAGTGTCGTCTGAATCTATTTGCCTTATTAGTGTCATCTGCTACTTCTTGAAGTATTAGTGTCGTCTGATACTACTTGTCTTATTATTGTCGTCTGATACTACTTTCGTTATTAGTGTCCTATGATACTCCTTAGCTTATTAGTGTCATATGATACTACTTCCCTTATAAGTGTCGTCTGATACTACTTGCCTTACTCGTGTCGTATGATACTACTTGCCATATTATTATTTCCTGATACTCCTTGACTTATTAATGTCGTCTGATAATACTTGACTTATTAGTGTCATCTGATACTACTTGCATTATTAGTGTCTTAAGACACTACTTGCCTCATTAGTGTCTTATGATAATACTTGACTCTTTCGTGTCTTATGATACTACTTGCTTTATTCGTGTCTTATGATACTACTTGCCTTATTCTTGTCGTCTGATACTACTTGCCTTATTCGTGTCTTATGATACTACTTGCCTTATTCGTGTCTTATGATACTACTTGCCTTATTGACGTCTTATGTTACTACTTGCCTTATTCGTGTCTTATGATACTTCTTTGTTATTAGTGTCTTATGATACATCTTGACATATTGGTGTCTTATGATACTACTTACTTTATTCGTGTCTTATGATACTACTTGCAATATTAGTGTCTTATGGTACTACTTGCCTCCTGAAAGACGTCTGATACTACTTGCTTATACGTGTCTTATGATACTACTTGCCTAATTATTGTTTTATGATACTACTTGTCTTATTAGTGTCGTCTGAAAGTACTTGCCTTATTAGTATCTTACGATACTAATTGCCTTCCTAGTGTCTTTTGATACTACTTGCCTTATTAATGTCTTATGACACTACTTGCCTTCTTAGTGTCGTCTGATACTATTTGCCTTCTTAGTGTCATCTGATATTACTTGCCTTATTAATGTTATATGACACTACTTGCCATATTAATGTCTTATGAAACTACTTGCCGGATTATTGTCGTCTGATACTACTTGCCTTACTAGTGTCTTATGATACTACTTGCCTTATTATTGTCCACTGATATTACTTGAGTTATAAGGATCGTCTGATACTACTTGTTGTAATACTGCTGTCTGATACTACTTCGCTTATTAGTGTCGTCTGATACAACTTGCATTATTAATGACGTCTGATACTACTTGCCATATTAGTGTAGTCTGATAATATTTGTGCAATTAGTTTCATCTAATAATAATTGCCTTATTAGTGTCGTATGATATTACTTGATCTATTAGTGTCCTATGATACTACTTGCCTTATTAATGTCTCATGATACTTCTTGCCTTATTATTGTCATCTGATACTACTTGCCTTATAAGTGTCATCTGATACTACTTGCTTATTAGTGTCGTCTGATACTACTTGCCTTATTAGTGCCTTATGTTGCTACTTGCCTTATTAGTGTTGTCTAAGCCTATACCTTATTAGTGCGTTATGATACTACTTCTGTTATTAGTGTCTTATGATACTGCTTGCCTAATTAGTGTCTAATGATACTACTTGGCTTATTAGTGTCTTATGACACTACTTCCCTTATTAGTGTCGTCTCATACTACTTGCCTTATTAGTGTTTTATGATACTACTTGCCTTATTAACGTCGTCTGATTGTACTTGACTTATTAGTGTCTTATGATACTACTTTAATTATTAGGGTCTTATGATACTAATTACCTCATTAGTGTCGTTTGATACCACTTGCCTTAGTAGTGTCGTCTGATACTACATGCCATATTAGTGTCTTCTGATACTATTTACCTTATTAGGGTCTTATGATTCTACTTGACTTATTAGTGTCGTCTGATACTACTTGCCTTATTAGTGTCATCTGAACCTACTTGCCTTAATAGTGTCATCTGATACTGTTTGCCTTATTAGTGTCGTCTGATACTACTTGCCTTATTACTGCCTTATGATACTACTTGCCTTATTATTGTCTTATGATACGACTTGCCCTATTAATATCTTATGATACTACCTGCCTTATTCGTTTCTTAAGACACTCCTTGCCTTATTCGTGTCTTATGATACTACTTGATTTATTCGTGTCTTATGATACTACTTGTCTAATTCATGTCTTATGATACTACTTGTCTTATTCTTGTCTTATGCTAACTTTCCTTATTCGTGTCTTAGGATACTACTTTCATTATTAGTGTCTTAAGGTACTACTTGCCTTATTAAAGTCGTCTGATACTACTTACTTTATTCGTGTCTTATGATACTACTTGTCTTATTAGTGTTGTCTGAAACCAATTGCCTTGTTAGTATCTTATGATACTACTTGTCTTACTAGTGTCTTATGATACTACTTGCCTTATTAATGTCTTATGATACTACTTGTCTTCTTAGTGTCGTCTGATACTATTAGCCTTCTTATTGTCGACTGATATTACTTGCCTTACTAGTGTCCTATGACACTAGTTGCGTTATTAATGTCTTATGATACTACTTGCCTTATTAGTGTAGTCTGATACTAATTACCTTGCTAGTGTCTTATGATACTACTTGCCTTATTATTGTCACCCGATGCTACTTGACTTATTAATGTCGTCTGATACTACCTGCTGTATTACTGTCATCTGATACTACTTCATTTATTACTGTCGTCTGATACAACTTGCAGTGTTAATGTCGTGTGATACTACTTGCCTTATTAGTGTAGTCTGATACTCCTTTCTTTATTAATGTCGTCTAATACTACTTGCCTTCTTAATGACGTATGATATTAATTGACTTATTAATGTCTTATGATACTACCTGCCTTATTAGTGTCTTATGATACTACTTGCCTTATTAGTGTCGTCTGATACTACTTGTCTTATTAGAGAATTATGATACTACTTTCCTTATTAGTGTGGTCTAAGACTAGTTACCTTATTAGTGTCTTATGATACTACTTCTTTTATTAGTGTCTTATGATACTACTTGCCTAATTAGTGTCTTATGATACTACTTGCCTTATTAGTGTCTTACGATACTAATTGCCTTTCTAGTGTCGTCTCATACTGGTTGCGTTATTAGTGTCATATAATACTACTTGCCTTATTAGTGTTTTATGATACTACTTGCCTTATTAATGTCGTCTGATACTACATTCCCTATTCTGTCGTCTGTTACTACTTGCCTTATTAAACTTCTATGATATTACTTGCCTTATTAGTTTCTTTTTATACTACTTGTCTTATTAGTGTCGTCTGATAATATTTGCCTTACTAGTGTCTTATGATACTACTTGCATTATTATTGTCACCTGATGCTCCGTGACTTATTAGTGTCGTTTGATTCTACTCTCCCTATTAGTGTCGTCTAATACTACTTGACTTATTCGTGTCATCTGATACGACTTGCATTATTAGTGTCATCAGATACTACTTGCCTTATTAGTTTCGTCTGATACTACTTACTTTATGAGGGTCGTCTAATATTACTCGCCTTATTTGTGTCGTCCATACTACTTATTAGGGTCTTACAATACTACTTGCCATATTAGTGTCTTATGATACTACTTGCCTTATTAATGTCATCTGATACTACTTGCCTTATTAGTGTCGTCTGATACTACTACCCTTTTGAGTGTCGTCTGATACTACTTGTCGTATGAGTGCCATCTGATACTACTTACCTTATTGGTGTCTTATGATACTACTTGCCTTATTAGTGTCTTATGATCCTACATGTGTTATTTACGTCTTATGATATTTCTTGCCTGATTATTGTCTTATGATACCCCTTACCTCATTAGTGTCTTATGATATTACTTGCCTCATTCGTGTCTTATGATACTACTTGCCTCATTCGTGTCTTATGATACTGCTCGCCTTATTCGTGTCTTGTGATACTATTTGCCTTATTAGTGTCATCTCATACTACTTGCTTTATTCGTGTCTTATGATACTACTTTCCTTATTAGTGTCCTTTGATACTACTTGCCTTATTAGTGTCGTCTGATACTACTTGCTTTCCTAGTGTCGTTTGATATGACATGTCCTCTTCGTGTCGTCTGATACTACTTGCCCTCTTAGTGTCATCTTATAGTACTTGATCCTTAGTGTCGTCTGATAATACTTGCCATCTTAAT
>NW_007044211.1:0-906 GCF_000164805.1 Carlito syrichta | reverse complement strand
CATGATTATATCATTAGATGCAGAAAAAACTTTTGATAAAATCCAGCACCCCTTCTTGATAAAAACCCTCGAACAGCTAGGCATACATGGAACATACTTCAAAATAGTAAAAGCCATCTATGAGAAACCCACAGCCAGCATACTACTAAACAGACAAAAATTGGAACCATTTCCCCTGAAAACTGGAACAAGACAAGGATGCCTACTCTCACCCCTCCTGTTCAATATAGTTTTGGAAATTCTGACTAGAACAATCAGAAAAGAGAAGGTGATCAGGGGTATCCAAATAGGAAAAGAGGAAGTCAAGTTATCTCTCTCTGCAGATGACATGATTGTATAACTTGAAAACCCAAGAGAATCTGTCAAAAACCCCCTTGCACTGATAAAGGACTTTGGCAAAGTCTCTGGGTACAAAATAAATGTGCAAAAGACAATCGCATTACTTTACACCAATAATAAACAAACAGAAATCCAAATAAAAAGCACAATCCCATTCACAATAGCCACCACAAAAATGAAATACCTTGACATCTTCCTAACCAGAGACATGAAAGACCTTTACAATGAAAACTACAAAACACTGCTCAAAGAAATCAAAGATGACACAAACAAGTGGAAAAATATCTCATGCTCATGGATTGGAAGAATCAACATTGTTAAGATGTTCATCCTACCTAAGGCAATCTACAGATTTAACACAATACCCATCAAATTACCAGCAACATTCTTCTCAGACCTAGAAAAAACAATACAGGAATTCATATGGAAACACAAATGACCAGAACAATCCTCAGCAAAAAAAAAAAAAAAAGCAGGAGGTATCACACTACCAGATTTAAACTTTACTATAAAGTTACATAATCAAATAGCTGGTATTGGTATAAAAGCAGTCATATAGACCAATGG
>NW_007044210.1:0-547 GCF_000164805.1 Carlito syrichta | reverse complement strand
TGGAAATTTATCTTATCTATGTCTAACCTGTGCTAGATTCAAAAGCATGTCAGTCTAAGCAAAAATGGTTATGCTGAGGCAAAATGTGAACTAAAGTTTATTCTAGGTTTTCTCAGAGTCCCTCCTTTCATCCAGCTTCCTCAATCTGAAAGCTGGGCTGTGTTTTCTACCTGCTAAACCTGGTTATTTGAAGCTCTAATCAGTCATGAGAAGCAGCTGTGGAAACACTGAGAGGTGAACACGTTTGCCATGTTCTAACTCTTCCCAGGGCCTTCTCATTCTGTTTTTTTATATTTGAATGGCAATTCTAGATTAAATAATTTTTTTATGGCAACAAATCTTTGGAGGGCTGGCAGCATTTTACAACAAATCTCCAGGAAAGCCCGGAACAAATGCCTTCAGGGTTGCAGATAATGGTAACACTGAGGCAAATCTTTGAAAGAACTAGCGTCAGAATTCCCAGCTGAGGTGAGCTCAGAGTGGGCCAGTCTTACCTTATTTCCAGAAGATGTCAATGGAGTGGTCTCCTATAGGTGATCAGAAATGC
>NW_007044209.1:0-803 GCF_000164805.1 Carlito syrichta | reverse complement strand
TCCTGTGGATCAACATATTTGTGTTTTATACACAGGGTCTCATTTGTGCCAGGCTGGCTTGCAGACGTGGTTTCATTCTCGATTCTTGGGCTCAATGATCCTCCTTTCTCATCTTCCTGAACAGCTAGAGGCGCCAGTGTGTTCCAGGCATGGGATCTTGCTATGCTTATCAGGCTGGTCTCAAACTTTTGGCCTCCAACAATTCTCCTAGATAAGACTCCCACAATATTGGAGTTGTAGGCATAAGTCACTGAATCCAACCTGTATCATACGATAAAATAGTACTCAGCAGTTAAGGAAAAAAGGAACTAATAATGCTCATCACAACATAAATGATTCTTCTTCTTTTTTTTATTTTTTGAGTTAGATTCTCACTCTGTCACCCAGACTGGATGCAGTGGTATGCTCTCAGTCATCAGAGTCTTGACCTTTTGGGTCCAGCATTCTCTCCGCCTCCCCCTTCCAAGTAACTAGAACTACGGGCGCGTCCTACCACGCCCGTCTAATTTTTGATTTATTACCGAGGCGAGGTCTCGCCAAGATGCCTGGGTGGGTCTCAAGCCCACGGACTCAGGCAATTCACTCGCCTCGGCCTCCCAAAGTGCTGGGATTGCAGGCTGAGCCACTGAGCCTGGCTCACAAATGATTCTTAAGTGGTAAGTTCACTAAAGGATGCCAGACATAAAAACAACTTTTTAATTAAATTACATAAAATTCTAAATGATAAAATCATTAAGACACAAAACAGATCAGTGAATATCAGAAATCAAAGTTACAAAGAAGAAATGGACTGCGATAGGAAT
>NW_007044208.1:0-1026 GCF_000164805.1 Carlito syrichta | reverse complement strand
TTTTGTTTCATTGATTTTTTGTATTATCTTTTGTCTTCTATGTCCTGGATTTGGGTTTTATTTTGGTGATCTGGATCTCTGCTGAAATTAGGGTTTTTGTGGTCTTGCTTTTCCAGCTTCTTTAGGTGGCTTGTTAGGTTGTCAATTTCTGTTCCTTCCATTTTCCTCATGTGTGTTTGTAAGGATATGAATTCCCCTCTTATTACAGCTTTTAAGGCATCCCAGAGATTTTGGTAAGATGTTTCTTTATTTTCATTTGTTTCCAGGTATCTTTTGATCTCTATTTTGATGTCATCATTGACCCAGGAGTTATTTAGCATCATGCTGTTTAGTGTCCATGTCTTTGTGGGTTTTGGGGGACTTTGTTGGTGTCAATGTTTATTTTTATTCCACTGTGGTCCGCAAAGGTGCATGGCAGAATTTCAGTCCGTTTAAATTTGCTTATACTTGATTTGTGTCCAATTATGTGGTCGATCTTAGAATATGTTCCATGTGGTGATGAGTAGAATGTGTATTCTGTGGTCTTTGGATGGAGTGTTCTATAGGTATCCATTAAGTCCATTTGGTCCAGAGTCTCATTGAGGTTCCGGATCTCCTTGCTGATTTTTTGTCCTGATGATCTGTCTAAGGTTGTGAGTGGTGTATTAAAGTCCCCAGTTATTATGGTGTTAGAGTCAATGTCTTTCTTTAGTTTTCCTAGAAGTTGCTTTATGAATGTTGGTGCGCCTATGTTGGGTGCATATATGTTTAGGATAGATATTTCTTGTTGATGGAGTGAACCTTTTATCATTATGTAGTGGCCCTCTGTATCTTTTTTAATTTTTGATAGCTTAAATGGTATTTTGTCTGAAATTAGGATCGCGACTCCTCCTTTCTTTTGTGTTCCATTCGCCTGAAAATTTGTTTCCCATCCTCTTACTTTGAGTCTGTGTATGTCCTTTCTAGTGAGATGGGTCTCTTGAAGGCAATATATTGTTGCCTGGTGATATTTTATCCATTTTGTCATTCTATGTCTTTTCAGTGGTG
>NW_007044207.1:0-770 GCF_000164805.1 Carlito syrichta | reverse complement strand
TTCCTGAGCAGATGACATCCCTTATTAGTTAACAGAAAGCTTTTATAGCATTTGTAAAAGGGGCAAGACAAAGAAAATTCCTTCACATACATATGTTTCAAAAGTTACCACCATCTAGCGGTCTTTAGAAGAAACCAATAAGCCAAAAACACTATCTACTTTCAGTTAATGAGTCTTGAGATAAGTGTAAAAAGGAGTTTCACTTAAACTAAACATAATGCATACAAGGCTTACTTTGACTTCAGTTCCACATCACTTGTCTAATTAAAAAGGCCATAAAATCACTAAAACAAAACTATAGATTGTACCTAGTGATAGCAGGAATATGAAGCCCATTAACTTGACCAAACAACAGTGGCTAGCTTTTAAAGAATAACTATGAGATTCACTTACTGTGAAGATACATACACTAATCTTTACTCTGAATAAACATATAAAGTGAACTAAACATAATGAAATAAAACTAACACAACTAAAATTATTATGGTTGCATAATTGCCAATGAGCTTTTAAGTTTAGGATAATGGTGATTTGGCTGTTTTCCCTTATGCTTAGCAACCTCCTGGAAAACATCTTTGTCTTAAGATAGGCAGTGGAGCAATTATTATTATCTTTGAGGCACCAATTTTATCATTGTGTGAACTTAAACTTATGAACTTAAAACAATCTTCAAAGTAGCTATAGCACTAAAACTTAATTAATGACACAAAGTAAAAACCTTGTTAAACATAACCAGAGCCTAATAATTTTTGTCAACCCTCATACATTTG
>NW_007044206.1:0-811 GCF_000164805.1 Carlito syrichta | reverse complement strand
GGTACGTTTAGTCCCATTCACATTCAGACTAATTATTGAAATGTGAGAGTTCGTCCCTATCATGGAGTTCTTATGAGTTATTGTTCTTCCACTTGGTTTTTTCTTTTTCTTTTTCTTTTTTCTTTTTTTTTTTTTTGTCTTTCTTTTGCTTTTGGGGTTGGTTTGTGTATATTTTATTCTTTTCCCTGTACTCTTGTGAAGAACGTTGTTCTTTTTTCCTTTTCTTCTGTGTTTAGTACTTTCTTAAGTGTTTCATGTAGAGATGGTTTTGTGGCTGCATAAGTTCTTAGGGATTGGATATCTGGGAAAGATTTTAATTCTCTCTCACTGATGAAGCTTAGCTTGGCTGGGTAGGTTATTCTTGGTTGAAATTGTTTATCCTTTAGGACTTTGAAGATAGGGCTCCAAGCTCTCCTAGCCTGCAGGGTTTCTGCAGATAAATCTGCTGCTATTCTGATTGGTCTTCCATGGTGGGTGATCTGGCCTTTTTCTCTTGCTGCCTTTAGGATTTTTTCTTTTGTGCCTACTTTATTTAGGCGAATTATTATGTGTCTAGGAGTTGATCTTCTCATTTGTTGTCTTGTGGGGGTTCTCTGAATCTCTTGTGTTTGAATTTTTGTATCACTGATTAGATAAGGGAAATTTTCTTGAATGATCTCGTGGAAAGTTTGTTCCAATGTGGTCTCTGTTTCTCTTTCTGCCTCGGGGAGTCCGATTATTCTTAGGTTAGGCCTCTTGAGGTAGTCACTCATCTTTTGAAGGTTTTGTTCTGTCTTTTTGAGCTTATTTTCTGTGTTTTTAAGAGTTTGGG
>NW_007044205.1:0-866 GCF_000164805.1 Carlito syrichta | reverse complement strand
AGGATGTTTCCTTTAAACTCTTTGATAAGGTCTGCTATTCGCACCCATGAGAGCTCCAGCCTCATGACTCAATCACCTCAATTTTATTGCCTTGGGGATTCAGTTTCAATATAAATATTGGAGGAGATACAAACATTCAAACCATGGCACCCATCATTATTTATGATGTACATTTATTTTTGCTTCTACTCATTCATGTGTTCATTCATTTTACTCAGTCACTCATTTGTTAAATTTTGGTGAGTACCTACTGAGCAGCAGACGCCATGCTATGCATCATGGGAGTAAAATCATACGAGATTACAGTTACATGTAATGACTATCATTATTGAAAAAAACACAGGATGTAGATGGAACTGAACAGTTGAAACTAAAACCAATTTAGAAACAGTAATTGGTTCAGAAGAGAAATGTAATCCACACTTATCTAATATGAGTGAAGGTCAAGAGTTTTTGGCTATAATTGAGAGAAAAGCCTCTCTGCCTACTAAAGGCATAAATGAGAATGCCAATAGCCTTGATTGTTCCTGGCAGCAAACCCACAACCAGAGAAAGATTCTGCCTTCAGTTGAGGGAAGAAAATTAAAGAGCAAAGCCATGAAAGGAAGTTTGGTACCTGATGGCATCATTAAGCAACCAGATAAAGGACTTTTTAAGCTCAAAATTAAGCAGAATGCAGCTATTACCCGATAATTTGTCCATTAGTTCTCTTTCTTAAAATATTATTTGTGTAGATTTTTATAATTTACCACTAAAAACATTCTATTGAATTATTATAATTATTTTTTTTTTTTGAGCTGGAGTCTCACTCTGTTGCCCGGACTGGAGTGCAGTGGCACGCTCCCGGATACTGCAGCCTCGACCTG
>NW_007044204.1:0-978 GCF_000164805.1 Carlito syrichta | reverse complement strand
CCACTATTCTAATTTTAATCTCCCATAAAATAAGTTTTATAAGTTCTGAACCTTTCTCTAAAAAGAATTATATGGTAAATATATATAATTCTTGTTAGAGGATATATATATATATATATCTCCAGCTTTCTTGCTTCCTTGGCTCACCATGAGATCTTTGCAATTCTTTCATGTTGATATTTATGAGAAAAGTGTCAATATTTTTTTTTTTTTTTTTTTTTTTTTTTTTTTCGAGTTGGAGTCTCACTCTGTCGCCCAGACTGGAGTGCAGTGGCCGCTCCCGGCCACCGCAGCCTCGACCTGCTGGGCTCCGGCGATCCTTCCGCCTCAGCCTTCCAGGTAGCTGGAATTACAGGCATGCGCGACCACGCCCAGCTGATTTTTTGATTTATTATGGAGATGAGGTCTCGCTGCCCAGGCGGGTCTCGAACCCGCGGGCTCAGGCAATCCACTCACCTCAGCCTCCCAAAGGCGCGGGATTACAGGCTGAGCCACCGAGCCCGGCTATGTGTCATTATTTTTACCGGTGAATGGCATGTATTACGTAAAATTGCCAGTTTGTTTATCCAATTCACCTATTGTCTGTAAATTTAGGTCATTCTCAGTTTGTGAACATTGTAGTTTAAATAATTTCTTTGTAGGAGTTCTTAATATTACCTAGATTACCTCTATCCAATACAACGTTATATGTCATCCAATATGGTGGCCACAAGTCTCATATGACCATTGAACACTTGAGATAAGAGTGGTATGACTGAGGAACTGAACTTTTAATTTTATTTAATTTACTCAATTTAAAGTTTAATTTATAAAAGCACACATGGCTAGCTAGGAGGACAATACAGGTCTAGATATGCATATTTTGTCTGATATATATAGTGTGAAATATTTTTCCCCAGTCATTGGATTGCTTTTGAAATTTATTTTGGCAACATCTTTTCATGGATAGAGTTTTAATTTTTATAAACTCTAGTATTA
>NW_007044203.1:0-754 GCF_000164805.1 Carlito syrichta | reverse complement strand
CCATGTGAAAGAGGGCAAAAATGGCAAAAACACTAAAAGTCATTAATATGACAGTTCAAAAACTGCTTTGAGCTGTAGAAAAAGCATCTTGATAGGTGTATTGCATCAAACAAAAAGTACTTAGAAGAGGCTGAAGTTTAAATATAAAACATTCAACTTATTCACACAATTTTTAAATAAACTCTAGTTTTTGCGGGGCCGTCCCCTCTCATATTGTAGAGAAGGAAATACTTCCAAATTTATTTTACAAGACCAGCATTACCTTAATATCAAAGCCAGACAAAAATATAAGAAAATAAAGCTGCAAGTCATTATTACTGATGAACATAAATGTAAAACTTTTAAACAAAATACTAGCCAGGTGAATTCAGTATGTTCAAAGGATCATTTATCTTGATTAACTGAGACTTATTTCTGAGATGTAAGCATGCAAATCAATCAAGCAATCAAGGACAAAAAAAGTTGATCATTTCAATTGATACCAAAAGCCATTCAATGGAATTCAGGAACTATTCATAATAAAAACTCTCAACAAATTAGTCCTAGAAGAAACATACCTTAAAACTTTTAAGCCTATTAATGACAAAATATCATTATATAAAATGGGGAGATTTGAAAGTCTTTTTATCTAAAACCTGGAAAATACAAATATGCCAACTTGTAACACTTTTCTTAAATGTAGTAGTGATATTTCCATTCAGAGAAATCAAGCTAGAGAATTTTTTTAAAAAGCATCCAAATTGGAAAGGAAATG
>NW_007044202.1:3078-8488 GCF_000164805.1 Carlito syrichta | reverse complement strand
CATGATCTAGAAGACAAAATGTAAAAATATCTTATCTTTCATCATATAAATGCAAGGAAAAGTATGATGATATGAAATGGAAGCTAGAAATGTGTTGTACTATACAAAAGAAATTGTATGCCTAGGACAGAATGCCATATTAAAATTTCCAATATGGTCATCTGGAAGTAAGCACCTCTTCTGTGACTTTTTTGAAGCTTACTTCAGGCGGCTCAAACTTTTTAAATCAAAAAGTGGAAGTTAAGGCATGGGGCGGTGAGACATTGCTCATTTTTAGGTAAGATAGCTAGTATCTACTACTTATTCACAGAATATGATTATTTGTAGTACACGGTGGAATCACATAACAACTCTGACAGTTAATCCTCTTGAGTTTTATTAATGCTTTGCTCTGTTAACAATGTTATTTTCATTTTATTGCAAGTTGTACACTCAGATATCTCTATTTTTTAGAATTTATTTCAGATAAAGTTTTCAAAGTTCAGTAAAGGAGTTACCCGGAGGGAAAATTCTTTAACTGATGAATGGTAAACCTGGGTAAGCAGACTTGCTTATATGGAATTTGCTTCAAGAATGAGCCACCAGAGAATGCTTTGGCAAGAAATGAGGCTTGCCTCTGATTTCCAAAAAAGATTTGAGTTGAAACAGTGTGTGTTCACTTAATCTTGTTAAATGTATCACAAAGCACTGAGTGTATTAGAGCGTGTCCCTGCTGTTCCAGCTCATAGGAAACAGTTCTTTTCTCATTGTTCTGCCACAATCAAGCATTCCTTTAGTTATCATCATTCACTGTGATGTCCTGTGCTCCACCACAATGTGCCTCACCTGGGGAAGACTTTGTCCTTCCTCACTACTAAGCAACACTGTGCTTTTCCCTAACTGGATGGAGTTTGGGGGCAACACTGTTCAAAGAATACCAACTAATGCAAAGTGCACAAATAAGCTTAATTTGGATAACAATATTTTGCAAATAATAAGAAATGGATCCATTGATGATAATAATAGGCAGTGAAATATTGAGACTCTATTGAGGATTGTTTTCTGCATTGAAATACATTTTTGTGCCTTAAGCTTGCAGAGCTTAGACAGGGTAAGAAGAAGTCTAGCAACAGACAGAGAGAATGCTAAATTTGAAAGGCTGAAGAGGAAGGATCACCGGAGCCCAGCATGTCGAGGCTGCAGTGGCTGGGAGTGGCCACTGTACTCCTGTCTGGGTGACATAGTGAGACTCCAACTCAAAAAAAAAATTCCTCATCTGTGTCCTCTGAGAGGGTTTGGGTATCCTCTGCCTCAAGGCAGTGTGTTGACCTCTCAGGGTTCCACCTAGCTTAAGCACCTGTGAAGTAAAAAGCAGCTATAAGCCCTTTAGAATGTATCTTGAATATACACATATAAAAAGGTAAAGAGTCCCTGAAACATTTTCTGAATCAAAAAAACCAACATTGTTTCTTACTTCTCTGTTACATTTAACAGAAAAATGTCATGTAAAACACTGAGAAGTTTTGTTTCCCAACTCAGAACACATAAGAATGACCACATTTTTCCAAGCATCAGCCAAATGTGTAGCAAAAACTTAAGAGCTTGTTATAGAATGGGCGTCATTGATTCTTTTTCACATCTCTTAAGAGGTAAAATGCCATATGTGTCTAGTTACATTTCATTCTAACTTATTTGATTAATAAAAACTGGCAAAAATAGTCAACTTACTGCATCATTTTGGTTTTCTTTCCTAATAATAATTGATATAGGCTGTATTTGTGTCTTAATCAGGCAGTTTTTGACTATATCAACTGACATCATTAATCAAGTAGAAATAGGTCTCAAACAGTGCCTCCATTTGTGGAATCCATGTGAAAGCTGAAGAGCATTGACTTAAAGCAGTTATGACTGGCTCAAATATAAAGTATTTGGAATAACCTAATCTTGTTTTTATATTACTGAATTAGACTGCATGAGCCTTTGAAATAACAGAGTCTGAAATCAACTACACTGTTAGATTACACTTCCAGCAGGGGCCTCCAAATGTTAGGTCAGGCCCATTGGGGGTGTGGGTTTGTGGTGTGTGATCTGGTGCCATGTGAAAGATGCAAAGAATTGCATACACACACACACACACACAGACACACACATACATACACACACATACACACATAATACACACAAAGGTGTATATATATATATATGTGCATATGAGATATGTAAATCCCAAACTCTGTCTCCATATATATATATATGGAAATATGTGGGAAAAAGTGATGAAGGGCAATTAATAGGATTTAGTTAAAACACAAAGTAGGAAAAATAATTAGTGGAAAATAATTTGAAAAGCAAGTTAAGTCATATCCAATTATGTATAACCTTAGAAATTAAGATAAATTACTTAGACTTTATGGGATAAGCAGAAGAAATACTAGATTTTCATATTTATTTTTATTTTTTTTTTTTTTAATTTTATTTTTTGAGTTGGAGTCTCACTCCGTCACTCAGACTGGAGTGCAGTGGCCAGTCCTGGCCACCGCAGCCTCGACTTGCTGGGTTCTGGTGATCTTTCTGCCTCAACCTTCCAGTAGCCAGAATTACAGGCATGCACTTCCATGTCCAGCTGATTTTTTGACTTATTGTAGAGATGAGGTCTCGCCAAGTTGCCCAGTAGAGTCTCAAACCCGCGGGCTTAGGCAATTCACTCACCTTGGCCTCCCAAAGCACGGGATTACAGGCTGAGCCACCGAGCCCGGCCAAATTACAGATTTTTTGAATTAGCGTGAGGGTGTCAGTCCCAGTCTAAAGACCATCTGTGACTAAACAAAATATCTCAAGATTGGTTTGGATTGGAAGTACAGGGAAGGTGACTTTACCTAGGCCAGATTTTACCTAAAAGATATTAGTAGCAATCAAATCAAAGAAGTCAATGTGAATGATATGTTGCAAGGTAAGCTCCGCTAGCATTTAAGCTCTCTGCTGGCATGAGTGTTGTTAATTTTGCAAGCTTTTGTGTCCCCCTCCCCTCAAAGTGTGCCTGTTCTGTAGTAGGCACTAACACACCCTAGTTAAACGAATGACTAGGAAGGTCAACAGTTTTAAGCTTTGAGAAAAAAATACCTAAACAGGACAAGTGACAGTTTAGTGGCTGAGAGGACCAGATACCAATGGGATACCAATGGGATAAAACCATGAATTCAGTCAAATGTTCAAGAAAGAGGTCATAAAAAATTAGTTGTAAAATGTCCAATCCTATTGGATAATTGTCAAGTGTCATGCAATAACATTCCAGACACTCTGCAGTGACTGAGTTAAGAAATGAAACTTCAGACTATTTATGAGGTACTTGAGCTGGGAATTCAAATCCCTAAGCTCATCCTCTTCTGTTACCATTCTGTCCAGTGACATTAGGAACAAACAGGCAACCTCACTATGTTTATTGGCTTTCAAAAAATATGTTTTCAAGGCTTATATACACAGCCACCCAGCTGCTTGGTTAGGCCAATGCAATGAGGGATATTTTACATATTTCTATTGGTGACCCATGCCACAGGCTGTCCAGACTCTATCAATAGATATAGTCACTTGTGTCTTCAAATCTAATCAGATCAGAGAGCCAGTTCAAGAAACCCCAAAATCAGTACAGCCACCTCATTATTAAAATCTGTTTTTCTAGAACCACTTTCAGTATCAAAATCTGTATTTGTCTGGACTCTCTAGAGAAACAGAACCACTAAGACATATAGACTATAGGAACATAGGTAGATAGTCTACAGATGATAAGGAATTGGCTCACACAGTTATGAAGACTGAGAAGTCCACAGATCTTCTTCAGTCAGTCAGCTGGAGACTTTGGATTGCTGATGGTATGGTTTCAGTCTGAATCTGAAGTGCTGAGAACCAGGAGAGCTTGTTATGTTAGTTGTGCTTTGAGTGTGAGGCATTAAGCAGGAGACCAATGTGTCAGTTCTAAAACAGTCTGGTAAAGGCTGCAAAACCTCTCTTCTCATGTCTTTTTTTTTCTATTCAGGCTTTTAATGGATTAAACGAGGTCCACCTACCTTGGGGAGCATGACTCTGCTTTACCCGGTCTACAGATTCAAAAGTAAATTCCATCCAGAAATATCCATACAGGCACACCCAAAATAATGTTTAATTAAATGTCTGGACACTTTGTGGCCCAGCTTAAAATGACACCTAAAATTAGCCATCACAAGTGGTGAGAAAGTAGAGGAAATTATTAACACTAATACACACCAGAAAACTGTTCTGGATTTTAAAAGACTTCTAATTACCTATAAATAGAAAGAAGAGGAAGGAATGTGTTAAAGATCTTGAGAGAAAGATGATAGGCCTCAATATCTGAAGTGCTATAGCTCTTCATAAATTTCATGAGCCTTCATTTGTGAATATATTTCTGCAAGAGGGAAGAATTCACCAGATTTTAAGAGAACTTGTCTTAAAGTACACATTATATATTTATTTGTACTTATTGCTAAGCTCTCATTTCAAACAGATATAAAAATAAATCAAAGTAAGCCAATTCACTCAGACTAGTTTATACATCTCTACATGAAATAATTAGAGGTTTTAGGTCCAATTGGACTTTTAATATTAATGTGCATATTGGAGTGCCTTAGATTATCAAAAATAAAATGAACAGTTCCTTAGGTGGTCCTCTTTGTTGTCATATTTGCAGTTAATTTACTTCACAGTTCAACTACTCCAAACTGAAGAGTAGTCATGTTTTCATATTCAGAGTTTTTAACTTGTGGAATATGGATGGACTTCAGCTGGGTCCTAGAGCTGTCTTGAAATTGAACACATAATGTTGAATGCAGGTGCGTTTCTCTAAGAAAGAGTTCCATGACTGTCCTCAGGATCTCAAACTGCTCTTCAGGTTCCTTGTTGAGATGGCCATTACCTGTAAGAACAAGCTGACTTTAAAAAGCAGCAATTTAGTACATCTTTGATTTGATGAAAATGACCTTGTCATACAGCTGTAGCTTAAAAATTATACTTATCTATATTTATTCTACACCACAATTTTGTTCCAGAATTTATTTTAAAAACCAAAGCAAGCTGGGTTCTGTGGCTCAGCCTGTTATCCTGCGCCCTTGGGAGGCTGAGGTGAGTGGATTGCCTGAGCCCGCGGGTTCAAGACCCGCCTGGGCAGCGAGACCTCATCTCTACAATAAATCAAAAAATCACCCGGGCGTGGTAGCCATGCCTGTGATTCTGGCTACTTGGAAGGCTGAGGCGGAAGGATTGCCGGAGCCCAGCAGGTCGAGGCTGCGGTGGCCGGGAGCGGCCACTGCACTCCAGTCTGGGTGACAGAGTGAGACTCCAACTCAAAAAAACAAAAACAAAAACAAAACAGTCATACAATTCCTGTGGTAGATGACTTGAAATTCTTTGATTTGGTAATATG
>NW_007044202.1:0-2049 GCF_000164805.1 Carlito syrichta | reverse complement strand
TATCTATGGAGCTTGGGAAGAGAAACTTGAGGATGTGGGGGTTGGAAATGTTTCTAGTAGGCTTTTATTCATTTATTCCAAGCCTGAGGCATGGAGACGCTCAGGCAAAGTATGGTTGAAGAAAAAGCAGAGACTTGGGAGCTGGAAACCTGCAGTTAAGTCCCATTTATGGAGTCTACTTGTAGGACTTCTGACATTTCATTCACTGTCTTTGCACCCTGTTTCCTCATCTTTCAAATGTGAATATTATGTTTTATGTTTTACACTGAATTATAAGGGTGTCAAATGTGATTAGCTAAAAATGATTTGTAACCCATAAATCAGTACATGAATATCCCCTATGAATGTATGTAAAAAATATTTTAAGCTGCCCCCCCTTATTTTCCACCCTATTTTCTATCTCCTCACTGTCCTATCATTTCAGACTATGTCACAATCTAGAAATTAAATTGCAAAGTATATTTTAGGCTTTTTGTTCCTTTTTGATATTGGTTGGAAAATGAGATTATATTATTTATTTATATGGAAGAATTGCATGGATGACCTATCCTTATAGGAGTGTGAATGGTGAATGGTGAATTGGACCATTGTTTACAGATTTTTCAGAAGCATCTGGTGCTTTGACCTTGGCAATGGTGCCTGATGAAGAGGAGGAGCAGGACCAAGAGAAGTTGCAGCAGTCAGAGATAAACAGATCTCTTCCTGGCTGTGACAAAGGTTCAAATGTTGCAGCATTATTATTATTATTATTATTATTATTATTATTATGTCGAATTCTCACTCAGTCGCCCAGGCTGGAGTGCAGTGGCATGCTCACAGTCACCCCAGCATTGGCTGCCTCAGTCTTTCAAGTAGCTGAAACTACAGGCACGCACTACATGCCTGGTTAATTTTTTGATTATTGTAGAGATGAGACCTCACCAAGTTGCCTGGGCTGGTCTTGGTCTCGCGGGCTCAGGCAATCCACTCACCTCAGCCTCCTAATGTGCTGCAATGACAGGCTGAGCCACCGAGTCTGGCCTGCAACATTATTTTTTAATTTATGTAGAGGCTTTAGACATCTCTATTTCACAGAAATTTATCAAGAAGAAAACTATGCCCAGTTCAAATTTCTCTCTAGAGGCATGGATTATCCATGATGCCATTTGAGCTTTATGAAGAATTAGGAGTCAAACCATGCTGTTGCTTAGTAGTGTTCATCACAAGTCACAGTCCAGGGCATATTTATGTGAAGTGTTTGTGCATGGCGGCCCCTCTTCAAGGGAAGGGTAGGAGTACCAGGATTTCAGGCCTGGACTGTGGTATTGGTTTCACATTATGTGTTTGGGAATGATCTCATCATTTTAGCTATTAGATAACTCTAAAATTGCATTGTCCAAGAGACAATAAATGTATTTGCTAAGAAAGAGATGCTGAAACTACACCCTTTAGTTTCAAATCCTAACTCTACTCTGGGCAAATTGGGATAATAATAAAATTGTTGATTTTATAAGACTGATTTGAGGCTCAAACAAACTCATAAACATAGCAGAATCATGGTTCATGTGGGTACTGTTAATAATCCCATGTTAGCTGTAATTATTGTAATTCATACTGGCTGGATTTGAGTACATAGATAATGAAAGGATTTCAGTGCCAGTAATGACTCCACACCAGGCCGGAACCACGAGATTTATAAAGGGGCAGTTACAGGAAGGGACTGTAATTAAGGAAGAGCAAGAGAGGGGGGAGAGAGAGAGAGTGAGAGAGAGAGATGGGGGAGAGAGAGAGAGCGAGAGGGAAAGAGGGAAGGAGAGAGAGAGAAAGAGAGTGAGAGAGTGAAAGAGAGAGGGCAAGAGAGTGAAAGAGAGAGAGCTATGCAGGGAGAAGGGTATATTTATGGACCTTGCAGGGGCTGGTCAGTGTTGTGTTTGGGTTTTATTGGAGGAGACTATGAGGTAGGGAGAAGTTCTCCTATAGGGAGAAGTTATTTGAGCACAGGTTTAAACTTCGCGTGCACGGGAAAAGCCAGAGCTTAGGGCCTTTGTTGTCTTTGGTTCTATATAGTGA
>NW_007044201.1:0-1091 GCF_000164805.1 Carlito syrichta | reverse complement strand
ACAGAACAGAGTCATGCATCTCAGTTCTGTAAAGTCATCCCAATTCTTTAGCAGAGACATTTAACGTTACCTTGAAGCTGACACTACATTTAAACTTTCACTTCCTTGGTGGGTTTTCTCTTTTTCTCACCAAATTCCAAGAGCCTATTTTTTTCCAGCTTCTATTTAAGGGGGGGAAAAAAAGCTTCAAAATGAGCTTTTATAAATTTTCATTTGATCCCAAAAGAAAGTCATTCGTATCTGTTTTATTCCAAAAAATGGAGGTGTCCCTGAAAGGCAGTACTGTAACTTTTCTTTCTATCTTAAGTTGTAGATTAGTTTAAATTAGAAAAAAAAAATGCAGCCTCAGACTGGGAAGTGAGCAGGCATCAGGGGTGAAAATCTTCACTGGAGAAAGATAAAATCCAATCTACTGGCCGTAGTTTAATAAGGTGACAGTAGGTATAAATCCCTAGAAAGAGCAGGGCAGGCTGTCAGTGCCTCTCAGAGCAAACACAAGACAAGTTAAATAGCTCCTCTCTTTAGGGAATAGTGAAGCATTAATCTCATATTTGAACATCCAAGGTGGTTGAAATTGAATCTCTTTGTGTTTTACACATTATAAATAAATATAATTTGGGGCATATGGGAATGTGAATGGTCTTACTGAAATAAATATTTTGGGTATGGGAACATCTCTCTCTCTCTCTCTCTATATATATATATATATATATATATAGAGAGAGAGAGAGAGAGAGAGAGAGAGAGAGAGAGAGAAGGAGATATCTCTTTCGGTCAGTCTGTCCTTCATTCTCTCTCTGTCTCTGTCTCTCCCTCTCTCTCTCTCTCCATTAAGAAGTTTTGCTTTGAAGTAAGTCCACAAAGGTATGTTGTCAAAAAATTGATATTGATGGCATTTGAGCTGAAACATAGCTTGAAGAAGAAAAAAGACAATGAAGCATCCATAAAAGTACAGTTTCATTTTTGTCCTCTGGAACTTATGCTCAAAAGGAGCTCCTTCAGAAGGAGGGGCTCAAAATTCCTTGAGAAAGAAAAGCAACGGTCACAGATACAATTACATGAGGACCAAAGCATGGGGGCAATCACTGAAC
>NW_007044200.1:0-1248 GCF_000164805.1 Carlito syrichta | reverse complement strand
CCGTAGTTCCGGTTACTTGGAAGGCGGAAGCGGAAAGAACGCTGGACCCAAAAGGTCAAGGCTGTGATGGCTGAGAGCATACCACTGAATCCAGTCTGGGTGACGGAGTGAGAATCCAACTCAAAAAATAAAATAAAAGAAGAAGAAGAATCATTTATGTTGTAATGAGCATTATTATTTCCTTTTTTCCTTAACTGCTGAGTATTATTTCATCATATGATACAGGTTGGATTCAGTGACTTATGCCTACAACTCCAATATTATGGGAGTTTTATCTAGGAGAATTGTTTGAGGCCAAAAGTTTGAAACCAGCCTGATAAGCATAGCAAGATCCCATGCCTGGAACACACTGGCACCTCTAGCTGTTCAGGAAGATGAGAAAGGAGGATCATTGAGCCCAAGAATCGAGAATGAAACCACGTCTGCAAGCCAGCCTGGACACCAAAATGAGACCCTGTCTATAAACACAAAATATGCTGATCCACAGGAGATAAACCTGAATCAGAAAACTTGAATCTCTTGTAATGGACAGTAAGCCCATCTGCTCTGCCCTAGAGTGAGACATTTTTAAAAATTTACCAGACATTCAGGATTTCTGCATTTTGCTCTGGAGGGAGACACTGTCTCTTTATTTTAAAGCTGTAAACAGACTTATTATTTGCTACTTAGGGAGGAAAAGTCTGTATCACCAAAGCTGTTCTCTGTAGAAACATTCTTGAAAACATAACAAAAACCAGTGTGTCTTGCTCACAAGATATGTGAAAGCATAAGAGACCAATGAGAAAGAAAATTATCTGCTAGCATTATCTACTAGTTCCAATTTTTCTCTATAATTTCTAAAGCTGTTTATTGATTTTTCTCCTCTCTATAGATCATATGTGTCTGATTTTTTGAAAGTCAGGCGATTTTTGACTAGATGTTAGATTTAATTTAATTGTAGGATTTATTTTGAGGAATTTTGGACTTTCTTTAGATATATAATTGAGTTTTCATGTTTCTTAGAAAAAAATTGGCACTCTAGAGGTTGACTTCTCTACCTCTTGTCCTCCAGAGCAGGCATTACTACAAGTCTAGTATAGCCCAAATACTGATGCTACTGAGGTAATATTCATCTAAATGTTCTTTCTAATATCTCTATGGAGACCTTTCCATTTGCACTGACAAAAACATGAAGTATTCCCTGTTCTGTTTGTACGCAGGGAATTCTTTAGACTATTGCTCTCTAATTGTAATTTTCTGGCTTTGAAG
>NW_007044199.1:0-926 GCF_000164805.1 Carlito syrichta | reverse complement strand
TGACACCCAAACCAGGTAAAGATCCAGCAAAGAAAGAGAAATACAGACCAACATCCCTTATGAACACAGATGCAAGAATCCTCATCAAGATGCTATCAAATTGGATCCAAAAACACATCTCAAAAATCATCCAGCATGGCCAGGTTAAGTTTCATCCCCCGGATGCAGGGTTGGTTTAACATTCACAAGACTATAAATATAAATATGTCAACAGATGTAAAAACGAGAACCACATAATTATCTCATTAGATGCAGAAAAGGCTTTTGATAAAATCCATTATCCCTTTTTGATAAAAACCCTCGATCCCGTCGCGCCCCCCACCCTCGAACTCAAGCCACCGTGGAGCTCCGCCGCCCTGAAACGTTCACCGTGAGCGGGGACCAAGACTGCAAACTGCTGAATAGACAGATTGTAAAGCAGAGGGAAAAGTGAACAAAACCAGAAGACCCTCATAAGGAAGAACAGGTCATTGCAGAAGAGAAATAAAAGCAACCCCACCTTCCCTCAAAAACAGAATTGAAGAGGGGGAGGGAAAGGGGTAAAGGGAGAAAAATCTACAGAAATGAAGAAAAACCAAAAGAAGAGTATGGGTCTCTCCCAGACGCCTGGGAGAGCAGACACTGAGAAAATTGACTTTGGAATACAAACAATGAAAAGTCCCCAGAATGAAGGGTCTCAAAATGCAAATGTAGATATCAAAACAATAATGGAGAGACTAAAAAGAATTGAGGAGACACAAGAAGAAACTAGGAAGGAGCTGATATCTGAGATAACAGTAATAAAGAATACTGTGAATGAAATAAATAACAAATTGATAAGCATGGAAAGCAGAATTACCCAAGCAGAAGAAAGAATCTCAGAGCTTGAGGACCAAAATATAGAAATAACCCAAACTCTTAAAAACACAGAAAATAAGCTAAAAAAG
>NW_007044198.1:0-929 GCF_000164805.1 Carlito syrichta | reverse complement strand
TAGTCTGTTACAAGATAAAGCACTCATTTGTAAAACAAACCATCTCTTTAAAGCAAGGCCCAAACAAGAATGTGTGGTTTAGCCAACTGCAGCTGTAAAAGACCTCCCCCACCCAAATCAAATTGTACTTAAGCCCAACCCCGCTGAGCAGCGGGGCCCTTGCCTGGGACTTTGTGTCTCAAGGGTAAGTGGCCTCCAACTGGCTCTCAGCTCAATAAACTTCTGTTTGTACTTTGACTCTCGGGCTCTGGACACTGACTCATGCAGCTCGATTCCCTATTACAATTTTACTCAAATTCAAATTAAACAGTCTTCGTTTTTAATTCATAAAATCATGGGCATTACTTTTTTAAATCTAAAAGGTACACATTTTGAAGCCATTGCCCAATTCATTAAAAATGTTTTTGTAAATTAAAAATTTTTAATTTAGAGTATAATAGAGATAAGATTTCATCACACATTGTGCCTAAAAGCATACTATATTATAAAATATTCATTCACAGTCCTTAGAATAGTATCTAAAAAGGTCACCAGTGACTAGTGGGCATGCATCTTGTGCCCTCTGGTATCACAGACCAATTTTAGTAGCTGAGTAAGAGTTGGCTATGACACAAGCCTCAGACAATCAATTACTACCTATAGATTTCATGTCTTAAACTAAACCATCCATAAATATGTTTGCTAAAGAGTCTTTTAAAAGTCAAACTGTGAACTGACAAAGATCATTTACCAGGTCATCAAGAGGCTATAGAATATAATGACTAAGAAAATGTTTACTAGAGTCAAATTACAAAGGTTTGAATTTGTTCCTATTGCCTGTTTAAATTGTATAATTTGTTTTTCTAGTTCTCCATCAGTAACATGGACATAATCCCAGTACTCTACCTTTCTAAGGCATCAAGATATTACATAGAATAAAAATGCAGGAA
>NW_007044197.1:0-737 GCF_000164805.1 Carlito syrichta | reverse complement strand
ACCAAGCCTGGCTAATTTTTTGATTTTATGTAGAGATGAGGTCTCGCTGCCCAGGCGGGTCTCGAACCCGCGGGCTCAGGCAATCCACTCACCTCAGCCTCCCAAAGGTGTGGGATTACAGGCTGAGCCACCGAGCCCGGCTAACTACTTTTTAACTTAATTTTGTTTTTATTTCAACATTGTGGGGTGCAATTCAGAGTTAGGTACACAAATATCTATTGTGCAGGTACGCTTATTGATGAGTTGTCCCACCCTTCCCCATTTTCTACTACTGTAAATCACACCTACCTGCCCCACTACCTTCCCCAGTTTCTTGCTGCTCTCAATCATTTATTATAGTATTAAAGTTGTTGTCAAAGGTCCCCAGATGAATGAGCACATTTGAAGTACATCTTCCCATTCCTATGCCTCTCCACCAGCTGCTGGCAATCACCATTCTACCCTTTTCTTGTATAATTTTAGCTTTTTCTTTCATTTTTTACTTAGTATGATGTCCTGCAGGTTCACCCATGTTATCACACATAAGAAAATATTTTCTTATTTTTAAAATCTGTGGTAAACAGTTTTCCGCTGTGTGTGTGCGCGCGCACGCACGCGCGCTCCCGTGCATACATGTGTTGCATTTTCTTTATTGATTCATTCATGGTGGACACAGATTATTTCCAAGTCTTGACTATTGAAAATAAAGCTGCAATGAGTGTACGAGTGCTGATATTGCTTTTAGATACTAATTTTAT
>NW_007044196.1:0-733 GCF_000164805.1 Carlito syrichta | reverse complement strand
TCCTGGATTTGGGCTTTATTTGGTGATCTGGATCTCTGCTGAAATTAGGGTTTTGTGGTCTGCTTTTCCAGCTTCTTTAGGTGGCTTGTTAGGTTGTCAATTTCTGTTCTTTCCATTTTCCTCATGTGTGTTTGTAGGGATATAAATTCCCCTCTTATTACAGCTTTTAAGGCATCCCAGAGATTTTGGTAAGATGTTTCTTTATTTTCATTTGTTTCCAGGTATCTTTTGATCTCTATTTTGATGTCATCATTGACCCAGGAGTTATTTAGCATCATGCTGTTTAGTGTCCATGTCTTTGTGGGTTTTGGGGGGACTTTGTTGGTGTCAATGTTTATTTTTATTCCACTGTGGTCCGAAAAGGTGCATGGCAGAATTTCAGTCCTTTTAAATTTACTTATACTTGATTTGTGTCCAATTATGTGGTCGATCTTAGAATATGTTCCATGTGGTGATGAGTAGAATGTGTATTCTGTGGTCTTTGGATGGAGTGTTCTATAGGTATCAATTAAGTCGATTTGGTCCAGAGTCTCATTGAGGTTCCGGATCTCCTTGCTGATTTTTTGTCCTGATGATCTGTCTAAGGTTGTGAGTGGTGTATTAAAGTCCCCAGTTATTATGGTGTTAGAGTCAATGTCTTTCTTTAGTTTTCCTAGAAGTTGCTTTATGAATGTTGGTGCGCCTATGTTGGGTGCATATATGTTTAGGATAGATATTTCTTGTTGATGGAGTG
>NW_007044195.1:0-804 GCF_000164805.1 Carlito syrichta | reverse complement strand
CAGCCCGCACTTCCGAGAGACGCTCAAGTCGCACGAAGCGGAGCTGGAGAAGACCAACAAAATTCGTCAAGGACGGGAAGTCGCTCATCGGCGCACTCAAGAGTGAGTGCCCCGAGCCCGGCGGGAGGCGTCCCTCAGTCCTGCTCTTGCGCGGCCGCAGGCTCCTTCCCCTGGCGCTGAGGGATGGGTGGCGGGGCTGCCGGTGGCGGGAAGGGTGCGTGAGGCGCTAGCCCGCCACCGTCAGACCAGGAAGAGGCTGTCGCCGGCCGGGTGCGGCCTCCGGGGTGGCCAGACGCGGTCGCGTGTGCGCGCAGGCAGGTGTCACGCGAGGGGATGGGAGTGCCCAGCGCGCCGCTCCTGCCGGAAAGCCTTTGCCCTAATGCCTCTGGCTCCCGTAGGGGAAGAGGCGCTCACCTCTGGATGCCTAGAGCGGACAGGGAGCGTGCCCTGCCAGAGTGGGGACAGGCGGATGGCGGGGACAGGCGGGCTCTGATGCTCCGCTCCCTGCACGTGGCTCCCGCCAGGCAGGGCCACCAGGGTCTCCGGAGGAGTGGCTGGTGAGCTCGCCCGTCCTTGGAGTGCTGGCACCCGGCAGTCCCCAAATCCAGAAGCGGTGCCGTGTATACGTGCAGGTTCTGGTTCTTGTGTTCAGCAGAAGGTGATAGGGGTGGGAGTACAGAATCAGAGTGCTCCTTTACTCCAAACTTGGCGAGTGTTTAAAAATAGAATGAACATATCCTGGCTCTCTCCTGCTCCTGCTCCCTCGCTCTCCTTACCTCTCCTGTTATCCTGAAAACACAAAGG
>NW_007044194.1:0-750 GCF_000164805.1 Carlito syrichta | reverse complement strand
GACCGCCCTTTGTTCGGATGGCTTTCTGGGTCTCTCGGTTTCCGGTTCTGTCTTGGAAGACTCCTAGCAAGGGTCGGGGACCTGGTACCTGCTCAAAGTCCTGGTACCAGGCCTTCCAAGACTCAAAAAACAACTCAGGAAACAACACAAAATATTGAAAATCCATGAAGTCACCACTCAGAACAAGTAACAGAAGACCACTTTAAAATATTCACCTCGTTCCCCCGGGAGTTCCCCCACTCCCGTCCACCGCAGCCTCGACCTGCTGGGCTCCGGCGATGCTTCCGCCTCAGCCTTCCGAGGAGCCGGAATTACAGGCGCGCGCTACCATGCCTGGCTACATTTGAGGCTTATAATTATTCTGTTTTTTTTAAATTTTGTTCTCCATAGATACCAAATGTAGGTAGTGTCTTATTAAAGTTCATAAAGGAATCATGGAATTATATATACTCATCAGGAACCTGCATCTACATTATGTTTTTAAGCTCTATAAATACGAATGCTGCAGGCAATTTTTCCTTAATATGTACACAATTCATCTAGCCATTCATTTTTCTGATAAATAGCAAAATATGAAAAACAAAATAAATGAGTATTTTGATTTATTTTTGTTACATGGTATACTTAGTGTTTTGTAAGCCTCTTCTAGGTAGTTTGCTCTGTGAAAGTGTAGGTAAATATTTCACTGATTATATTGAAAAAATATTTTTTATTTTTAGTATATTTATTTATTTATTTTTGAGTTGGAGT
>NW_007044193.1:0-820 GCF_000164805.1 Carlito syrichta | reverse complement strand
GAAAGAGCGAAGTGCGAGAGGGATAACAGATATACATACCAGCTATCAGGGGAAAAACAGTCACAGGATCAGGAAGAAGCGAAGAAAGACACGTAAGAAAGATTGCCTAAGGAGTAATGATAGCTACACAGGCACAGGTCAATAAAATCGAGAGACAGTGTAGGTCAGAAGGTCAACAACAGACGTGATCTAAACTAACAGTTACAATGATAAAATCATAAGTCAAAATAAGTGAAAGGGAGAAGTGCAAGAGGGAAAACAGATATACATCCCAACTATCAGGTGAGAGAGAGACACAGGGCTGGGAAGAAGTGAAAAAAGACAGGTAAGAAAGATTCCCTAAAGAATACTGATAGCTAAACAGAGACAGGCCAAAAAAATCGAGAAACAGTATAAGTCAGAAGGTAAACACCAAACGTAATCTAGACCAACAGTTTCAATGATAAAATCATAGGTCAAAATAAGCCATCAAACTAGAGTCACTTCTGTGATCTCCGATTCCAGCCTCTGCCTTTTGTTTTTCGTTGCAGCATAGGGGTGGGGCTTTGTCTCCTGTTTCACACTGTTGCCTTAGGAGCTGAGGTAGTTTGTTGCTAGGTGGGCGGGGCAATGGAAGTCTGCCTGGAGAATGGCAAGGCAGTTTAAGCAGGTCTGTTTTTCTCTGCTTGTCTGGGTCCTCTGGGTTGGGGTCTGACGCTGTGTGCCTCAGCCAGGGTGGACCCGGAGTTCCAGAGCTCCAAAGTTCCAAAAGGCAGGCTGTAAATGATGAGAGTGGCACTGGGTCCCTACAGAGTATTCAGCCAGTAATGGAACCGGTGTC
>NW_007044192.1:0-737 GCF_000164805.1 Carlito syrichta | reverse complement strand
AAAACGCATTGCTGGGTACATATGAAAAATGCCTGAGGTACAGCAAGCAGATGGCAACTGTCGTTCTTTTACTGCTGTCACTTCTCATTCCATTACACGCATTTCCAGCTAATAGTTAAGATTTCTGTTGTTATTGCTTTAAAGTTTCTATAATTTCGTTTTCTAGGTTTTTTGCTTTTTGTTTACTTTTCAGTTTCCTTATCTATCATTTTATTTAGATACATTGTTTTCATTTGACCCAACAATTCCAGCCCTGGTAATCTTCCCTGAGGAAATAATCAGAAATGTGCATGTAAATGTAAAACAGCGTTACTTGTTACAACAACAAACCCAAATGCCAAAAAAGAAGGGGCTGATTAAATCATACTATAATCATGTAGAATACCTTACAGCCATGAAAATAATTTTCTAAAAGAATATTTAAGCCGGGCTCGGTGGCTCAGCCTGTAATCCCGCGCCTTTGGGAGGCTGAGGTGAGTGGATTGCCTGAGCCCGTGGGTTCGAGACCCGCCTGGGCAGCAAGACCTCATCTCTACAATAAATCAAAAAATCAGCTGGGCGTGGTAGCACATGCCTGTAATTCCGGCTACTCGGAAGGCTGAGGCGGAAGGATCGCCGGAGCCCAGCAGGTCGAGGCTGCGGTGGCCGGGAGCGGCCACTGCACTCTAGTCTGGGCGACAGAGTGAGACTCCACCTCAAAAAAATAAAAAAATAAAAAAATAAAAAAAAAAAAAAGA
>NW_007044191.1:0-567 GCF_000164805.1 Carlito syrichta | reverse complement strand
CCACACCCCCAATGGGCCTGACCTAACATTCGGAGTCCCCTGCTGGAAGTGTGATCTAACAGTGTAGCTGATTTCAGACTCTGTTATTTCAAAGGCTCATGCAGTCTAATTCAGTAACAAAAAAAAACAAGATTCGGTTATTCCAAATACTTTATATTCGAACCAGTCATAACTGCTTTAAGTCAATGCTCTTCAGCTTTCACATGGATTCCACAGATGGAGGCACTGTTTGAGACCTATTTCTACTTGATTAATGATGTCAGTTGATATAGTCAAAAACTGCCTGATTAAGACACAAATACAGCCAATATCAATTATTATTAGGAAGGAAAACCAAAATAATGCAGTAAGTTGACTATTTTTGCCAGTTTTTATTAATCAAATAAGTTAGAATGAAACGTAACTAGACACATATAGCATTTTACCTCTTAAGAGATGTGAAAAAGAATCAATGACACCCATTCTATAACAAGCTCTTAAGCTTTTGCTACACATTTGGCCAATGCTTGGAAAAATGTGGTCATTCTTATGTGTTCTGAGTTGGGAAACAAAACTTCTCAGTGTTTG
>NW_007044190.1:0-383 GCF_000164805.1 Carlito syrichta | reverse complement strand
TTTGCAGGAAAACATTCACCACCCTTTTCTTTCATGTCATGAATCAATTCACCCAAATACATCCAACGTGGTTCAATTTTCAACATGTTTCATAGTTTCTTTTCAAACCCATTTTCTTTTCTTTTTTACTCCCCCACTCCCCCAAATATAGTGAATCAAGGCAAACCACGAACCTTGTGAGGTCTCCTCACATAATGGAAATGCTACGTAAAATGTTATGGTCGCTGGGCTCGGTGGTTCAGCCTGTAATCCCGTGCCTTTGGGAGGCTGAGATGAGTGAATTGCCTGAGCCCGTGGGTTCGAGACCCGCCTGGGCAGGCGAGACCTCATCTCTACACTAAAATCAAAAATTAGCTGGGCATGGTAGCACATGCCTGTAATTC
>NW_007044189.1:0-778 GCF_000164805.1 Carlito syrichta | reverse complement strand
CCTGTACCAATACCAAGCTCTTTTGATGATTGTAGCTTTATAGTAAAGTTTGAAGTCTGGTATTGTGATACCACCTGCTTTGTTTTTTTTACTGAGGATTGTCCTGGCTATTCTTGGACGTTTGTGTTTCCATATGAATTCCTGTGTTGTTTTTTCTAGGTCTGAGAAGAATGTTGTTGGTAATTTAATGGGTATTGCATTGAATTTGTAGATTGCCTTAGGTAAGATGGACATCTTCACAATGTTGATTCTTCCGATCCATGAGCATGGAATATTTTTCCACTTGTTCGTGTCAGCTTTGATTTCTTTGAGCAGTGTTTTGTAATTTTCATTATAAAGGTCTTTCACGTCTCTGGTTAGGAAGATGCCAAGGTATTTCATTTTTTTTGTGGCTATTGTGAATGGAACTGTGTTTTTTATTTGGGTTTCTGTTTGTTTATTATTGGTGTAGAGAAATGCGATTGTCTTTTGTACATTTATTTTGTATCCTGAGACTTTGCCAAAGGCCTTTATTAATGTAAGGAGGCCTTTGACAGATTCTCTTGGGTTTTCGAGGTACACCATCATATCATCTGCATAGAGAGATAACTTGACTGCCTCTTTTCCTATTTGAATACCTCTGATTGCCTCCTCTTCTCTGATTGCTCTAGCCAGGACTTCCAATACTATGTTGAACAGGAGGGGAGAGAGTGGGTATCCTTGTCTAGTTCCAGTTTTCAGGGGAATTGGTTCTAATTTTTGTCCATTTAGGAGTATGCTGGCTGTGGGTTCTCATAGA
>NW_007044188.1:0-681 GCF_000164805.1 Carlito syrichta | reverse complement strand
TTTTTTTGAGTTGGAGTCTCACTCTGTCGCCCAGACTGGAGTGCAGTGGCCGCTCCTGGCCACCGCAACCTCGACCTGCTGGGCTCTGGCGATCCTTCCACCTCAGCCTTCCAAGTAGCCGGAATTACAGGCACGTACTACCATGCCCAGCTGATTTTTTGATTTATTGTAGAGATGAGGTCTCGCTGTCCAGGCGGGTCTCGAACCCGCGGGCTCAGGCAATCCACTCACCTCAGCCTCCCAAAGGCTCGGGATTACAGGCTGAGCCACCGAGCCCGGCTTCAGATTAAATGCTTAACCAAAGTTTTTATCTAGAAGTTTTGTGTAGACTGCATTATGATTTGCAGAAGAAACATCCTTAGTTGTGGCAAATAGGTGACTGGCTCTTTCACAATGACACCTGTTCACACCATAGTGAGTTTTCAACAGTTTTTGACAAAAGTGACATCACTCTCATACCCCACCCTCCCTATTCATCCATTCTTATCCCAAGCAACATTTTTTTCTCCCTTGGATGAAAAAAATCCTCAAAGGGAAACATTTTGCCGATGTGGAAGAGGTGAAACAGCAACAGAAATAAAATGAAAAGTTAAAAATAAAAATAGAATCACTGAAAGTCATCAAAATTGAGAGTTCAAAAACTGTTTGGGGCAGTAAAAAAGTGTCTAAATAGATGTATTT
>NW_007044187.1:0-746 GCF_000164805.1 Carlito syrichta | reverse complement strand
TGGAAAGTAAGCTAGCTAGCTGTGGTATCTTCTTGTGAGGGCACTTTAATCTACCTTTTTTTAACCAGAAAAGCAAATAACTGTATTTGAACACTCTAGAAAGAAGTGGTAGGAGAATATGGACTGTAATCCAGAGGGAATTTTTTGGATTCTTAGAATTTTATTCCTTTCTGGTAGAAGAGTGATATCATATTAGTGGGGTCAGTAATTCAAAACCTCAAATATTTTCTTTTACGTGTGCTCTCAGGCTAGAATTTAATGTTCTTAGTATGTGAAGTCAAACAGGAATGATAACAGAACTGGAAATCTGAATTATTTCTTAACCCCACCCCCTCCCACTGCTCCTCGTCAGGCAGGTTCCAAGGGTGGAATTCTGGGGATGAGGCCAGTGCTACTTGGAAAGGAGAGAGGGTCTGGCCAACAGGGTCAGTGGGTCGACCCATTCAAGTCCTGGAAAATAACTGGATAGTGTGGTAAAGGGCATAGTGGTTCCTGTTTACTCTGGGTTGGACAGCTTGAGAAGTAACAAGGAACTTAGAAAGTTTGAAGAGAACGGGATTTGTCACAGGCAGGTAAACATCAGTAGACCCAGGTTATTAGTAGAAGTTTTGATTGGGATATTGTCTTTATAAGCATGTGTTTCTTAGCAACTGAAATCGTTGATTCTGGGTTTTTGTTTTTGTTTTTTTCTGTTTTGGAGATTTAGCTTGGAGTTACAAAGTAAGCTTGGAGGTTTGAATTAAACT
>NW_007044186.1:0-1266 GCF_000164805.1 Carlito syrichta | reverse complement strand
CTATGGCCTGTTCTATTAAATAATAACCTGGAGAAGAATACCAAGGAACGGGAAGATGAACAGGAACAAAAACATAAGCAGGATGTTTGAGAATAAAAACTTGATAAGGATTACCTAAAATACAATTAGCCAAAGTACAATTTGTGCAGGTAATATTAAAATGACCATACTCAAACTTTATAGAATAATTAGAATGTGCATAAGCTATCAATAAAACATAAGGAGAATCAACACAAGCTTGTAAAGAAGTTGTAAACTTTGAAAAAGGTCGATAAAGAGTTATCCTTCCTGTGGCTGCAAATAATTTGTAAAGATGTGATTGTGGATGTTTTCCAAAAGGTGAAGCATAATAAAAGACAGGAGCTACCCATCCAAAAGGAGACCAATTATCCAAAGGAGTTGGTGGAGGAATTATTGGATGGGATTTATCCCAAGTGTATTGATCATCATTATTATCAAAAAATTGTCTGAAATCACCATTAGGTCGAGTAACTGTCCAATCAAAAATTTTATCAGAAAAATACTTAAGCACTGGTGAACCAGGCACAAACAATCTGTAAAACACAGGTTGTTTAGAATTACATATTCTCCATTTTGGAAAGCCTTGTGTAATACTCACTGTATCCCAATAGTGTATAACATGCGAAATGTCTAAGCATAAAGATTTATTGGTGGTGACAGCATCTCTATGATAAAATGTACCTGTTTTTAGGATAATTAACATCCACGGGATGAACAAATTGTAATGCCCAAATACCACTACGAGTGTTAGGCATGAATGCTGGAGGAGAATCTGTTATAAGTGTTCTATGTTTAAGCCACAAGCAACCTGGATAAATAAAATTATATGAAAAGCAAATAGGGGGTGCCCCAGCTATACCCGAATAATTAAATTCTGATTTTGAAGTAACAGTAATAAAGGAAGAGCTTTCTCCTCCCATCAAATGACTATTATTTGTGAAGACCTTAATTTCTGGTTCATCCCAAGTTACAGGATGCAACACAGGAGGATCTGGAACATACGTCCAGTATTTAAATGTTATAACTGAATCATTATTAATAGCAGCTGTTGCACAAATAGGTACCTGTAATGTAATGACTACAAGCATAGCCAGAAACATCATTGTCGGATCATTGGGGCGGCCGTAATTAGTTGAGATTCTTTGGGCCTCTTCAAATAAGGTTTTGATTTGCCCCCAAGTTGGAGGCCTCTCTTCTTTGCTGGAAGAAGAATTCTCAGACATCGGGGAGCCCTGGGGTTGGTAT
>NW_007044185.1:0-732 GCF_000164805.1 Carlito syrichta | reverse complement strand
ATTTTGGAAACTGGTTTGATAGAAGGTAAAGAGGCAGTGAGGTAGAATGGGTGAACCCCAGGTTTTGGGTTTAGGTGATTCTGGTGATAATTCCTTCATGATCCTAGATTGAGAGTATATTGCCTAAAGATGAAATGAACCATCCTAATTGTAAAGCAAACCTCTCACCTATTAACTCTTTGGTTCTCAACTTCGTGAGACAATTAACATATTTTGGCCAGAAGAGCTTCCTAGAGGGATTATTAAAATACAGAAAAAAATTAAAGGCATTTTATGATATGGAGGAAAGAAAACACATTTCATGTATGATGTGGTAGTTTTGAGGCTCTTGCAAGTTTCAGCCTTTGGAAGGAGAGAAGAGGTGAATATTCTGGTACACAGGGAGATGCCTTTCATATGGGGAATTTGTAACTTGGACATGGTAATTAAATCGATGGGAGTTGAACAGGCTTACTTTAGCAAAACAATGAGAGCCAATACTGCAAAGAAAAAAGATTCATAAATTAGGAAACAGCGAGTGAATGGTCTTTTAATAAAACTGTGGAATTCTTCAAATTTAATGGTATTGTTTCCACAAGAGGCAGGCATCAAAATTACCCTAGAGCAAAGAACATGTAGAATCAACCCTTGAAGCACTTGTAGCAGGCCCTTAAATGATAATCGCCCACTTTTACCACATTAGCTAGAGATACCACAAATTTTCAGAAATATATATGTCTCTTCATAATTAGC
>NW_007044184.1:0-395 GCF_000164805.1 Carlito syrichta | reverse complement strand
CTGCACTCCAGTCTGGGCGACTGAGTGAGGCTATAACTCAAAAAAAAAAAAAAAAAGGCTAGTTCATTGAAAAAATAAATAGTAAATATTGACAAACATTTGCTAGAGTGACCAAAAATAAATAGATAGATAGATGGATAGATAGATAGATAGATAGATAGATAGATGATAGATGACTAAAAAAGTAAAATTAGGAATGAAGGAGGAGACATTATTATTAACCTTACAGAAATAAAAATGGTCAAAAATATTGTGAACAACTTACATGAAATATACAATTTCTTAAGACAATTTCCTAAGAAAATACAAGTTACCAAAATGAACTCAAGATAAAATGCAAAATCTTTTATTTTTTTGAGTTGGAATCTCACTCTGTTGCCCAGACTGGAGTGCAG
>NW_007044183.1:0-781 GCF_000164805.1 Carlito syrichta | reverse complement strand
AGTCCCTGCAACCCTCGGTGCATGTGCATGCGTGCGTGTGCTTCACCCCCACCCACATACACACACACACACACACACACACACACACACACACACACACATGGGCCAGGGGCGAGCCCACTCCCACAGAATAAAACAGCAAGGAGTCAGGCAAGCAGTCAGTGGCTGGGGCAGGAAAAGGTCATCTCTGGCGACAAGCGTTGGTGCCAGAAGAACAGTGGGGCCCCGCTGGTGGTGTGGCTGGTTGGTGGGGTACGGCACCTTCCAGAAGGGCAGCCTCCGCCCAGCTGTGATCCTTCTACATCTTATCTTTCATGTTTGCATCTCATTGATGGTTCTGATGATGATGTGGGGCCATCCAGGGTGTGCCTTAGGTTCCAGTCCGAACCCACAGACCTAGTGACCCTGTGTGGGGGGCAGGGTGAGGGTGCGGTGGTGGGGGCAGGGTGAGGGTGGTGGCGGCGTTATCGTGGGAAGGACAGCGAGGGAATGGGTTAGAGCTGGCCTGGGCAGAGGCAGAAACGGATTCCAGGCCACAAAGGTGACAGCTCCGGAGATGCTCTGCTCGGCCCCTCTCACAATACAATTTCACATCACGGGAAACGGGGCGCCATGAGCAAATTCGTGCGCGCAATCTCCCCGCCGCCCCCTACTCAGGCCACGCCCTAAATCCTCAGGAGACATCCGCCCTCACCCTCCAATGCCGCCACCTCCACCAAATTCACAGGACGCTGCCCACCCTGGGAAGGATGTGCCGCCTGTTCCCTCTGTCCTGCCCTGA
>NW_007044182.1:0-834 GCF_000164805.1 Carlito syrichta | reverse complement strand
TGACATTATTTAGTCTTGAGAGAGGGAAACATGAAGCTCTCCATATTTGTCCAAATATTTCCTCTACCCAAGCCCACTGAATTGCACCAGGGGTCTCTGAGGTGGCAATGCTACCCCTCCCAAGGATTTCCTGGAGCCCTCCAGGATTCCTGCACTCCTAAAGCACTTCAGTCTCAGCAAGCACATCTCTCCACACTTGAGCTGGCCTGAAATACTGGCTGAACCAGAAACAGAGACACCTCCAGTGGAAATAGTCCTATCTCCTAAGGCTCCGAGGGCCAGAGCCACCAAGGAGGTGCCACTGGATGTCACCTCCCAGCACACAGTGACTCACTGCTGCCATTCAACCTGTGCCAGAAAAAAATCAGAGTCTCAGAGAAAAAAAGGGTTTGGGTGTTTGTTTTTTTTTCTCCCTGGGACTCTACAGGGGCTGAAGTGATAACAGCTGTTTCCTCACATTAGAAAGTCACTTTAGCATTCGGTGTTCCCTGAGGAGACAGCAGATAGAGCTAGGCTGGCACACAGCTGCTACTGGCAGGCCTGCTGCTGCACTGACCCAGGGTACAAAAAGGATCAACTGTGCATGGTTTCCCTTAACTTTTAAAAATCCTTTTATAAGCCTGGGTGCAGTGGCTCACACCTATAATCCCAGCACTTTGGGAGGCAGAGACAAGAGGACTGCCTGAGTCCAAGAGTTTAAGACAAGCCTGGGCAACTTGGCAACTTGAGCATGGTGGTGCACACCTGAAATTCCATCTACTTGGAAGGCTGAGGCTGAAGGATCACCTGAGTCCAGCAAGTTGAGACTGTGGTGACTGTGAACATGATACTGCA
>NW_007044181.1:0-812 GCF_000164805.1 Carlito syrichta | reverse complement strand
TCTGCAAAAAAATGCTCCTAATTATGATATTAATGCACACCCTGCCTTTAATGTTTTACTTTAACATTTATTTTATTTTTTAAAAATGAGAACATTATATATTTGGATTTTTCATGATTAATTATGGTCGCTCACCCCTGACCAGCAGGAAGGAGGCAACAACAACGTGTTCTTCTCAAAGTGGTTTATTCAGCCTTTACACCATGCCAGCTTCTTCCCCCTTCTTCCCCGTTGTCCCGTACTTATATCCCTTGGTCTCCACCCACAAGTCCCGTACCAGCGTGTCAGCAGTTCATAGGCTCTGCAACGTTGCACTTGCGCGGTGCGCAGTGAAGGAGGGCCCGGCGGTATATCATGTGCCTAATCATGGGACTTGGCAGAGGTCCCGGGCGCCATCTTGGCTCAGGCCACGCTCTCCATATCTCCCCCTTTTTTGTTTTATGAACGAGAGAATGCCTGTCTTAGGTTGTCCCTTGCGGAAACGTTCCTTACCCGTCATTGGGAATACAAGCAGTGCTGGCCTGTCCCCTGTCTTAGGTTGGTAACGTTCCCAGGGGATCTTACCCATCTTTGGCTACTTCCCTAGCAGTCCAATCCACACTTGGGGAGATCGACCAGCCTCCATGGCCGCGAGAGCCTACACCACGAGGGCCTGCTCCTTCTTGTGCTGTTGCTGAGCATTACACATGCACCGGACAAAAGGGAGGCATAGAAGTACAAGACAGATCCCAAGACCCGCAAGTCCTGCCCATTCCTTTACATGAGATGCAATTGTGGTGACCCATCCCATGAGTCCTTTAACCAGCTTAGTA
>NW_007044180.1:0-734 GCF_000164805.1 Carlito syrichta | reverse complement strand
TTGTCTTTCAGGGATCCCAGGCCCTGGGCTTCACTACTTCTCAGGTCCACCCCAACCTTTGCCCCTTAGAAGAAACAGAACGACAAGAGGTAACTGGATTGCTTGAGCCCGCGGGTTCAAGACCACCTGGGCAACTTGGCGAGACCTCATCTCTACAATAAAAAAAAGCCAGGCGTGGTAGCGCGCACCTGTAGTTCCAGCTACTTGGAAGGCTGAGGCGGAAGGATCGCCAGCACTCAGCAGGCCAGGCTGCAGTGGCCGGGAGCAGCCACTGCACTCCAGTCTGGGCAACAGAGTGAGACTCTAACTCAAAAAAAAGAGATGGCTAGATCAGGCACTTCCCTGCCTTCAGGCCAGTTAGGCTTTGATAAAATTCCAGAAGTTCAATCCCTGGTAAAAAAAAAAAAAAAAATGTTTCTTGTCAGTACAGGTCTCGTTAAGAACAAGATCCCTGATGAATTTTAAAATTTCTTTTTCCCCCCCTCTGCCTGCCAGAGGCTAGAGGGGGTTTCTTCAATATTCACTGTGAAGACCTGGAAGAGTTCCCAGAGCTCAAAAGTGCAAAAGTGTGAGGGGCCCCCTCTGGCTGGTTCCCTTGGAGTGTTTAAAGTCACAGAGTTGCCCACAGGGAGCCTCCAGCAATAGATTCAGATTTTCCCATCCTGGCCACCCAGGCACTGGCTCCCAAAGAGGTCTTTGCTAGTGGGTTTCTGCTTAGACAAGTATTAAATCTG
>NW_007044179.1:0-852 GCF_000164805.1 Carlito syrichta | reverse complement strand
TCATCAATGAGCTGGCATGGAGACATAGGCTTTTGGTTGCAGCCGCTTGGGAGGATTGCCTGAGCCCCGGAGGTCTACCCTGTGGTCAGGTATGATTGTACCACTCTAGTACCGTCTGGGCATCAGAGTGAGGCCCTGACTCAAAGAGAAACGCAACCCACAGATGCGGAAAATATATTTGCGCATGTACATCTGACGAGGGATGATCAGCTAGGAACTACAAGGAACTGCCCCTTGCCGACAAGAAAAAAGCAAACAGCCTCATTTCACAGTGAGCAAAAGATAGGAACAGACCCTTCTCAACAGCAGACATACAAGCAGCCACCAAAGACATTTGAAAAAGCTCAGCCTCATTTGTCATCCGAAAATGCCAGTGAAAACTACCTTGAGGAGTCACCTATTTTCAGTCAGGATGGCTATCATCAATCATTCCCAAAACAACAGATGCTGGCGTGGAAATGACAAAAAGGGAACACTTCTACACTGCTCGTGGGAGTGTAAACTCGGACCAGCTCTGTGGATAACCATTTGGTGATTCCTAAACGATCTAAACATGGACCCTGCCATCCTCCTACTGGGAACATACCAGGAAGAACGAAACCCCTCTCTCCAAGAGATATTTGCACATGTATGTTTATCGCCACATTGTTCGCAGTAGCAAGAACATGGAGCCAACCATCCTGCCCATCTAAAGAGGACTGGATGAAAAATATGTGGTACGTAGGAACAATGCCATATTATGCAGTCACCACGAGAACAAACTCACGAAGTTCACGGAAACCTGGATGGAGTTAGAGTCTATACTACTGGGTGACCTTTCACGGAAGCAACACCTGAGTATCTCATGTACTC
>NW_007044178.1:0-804 GCF_000164805.1 Carlito syrichta | reverse complement strand
TCCTCAAATTCTCACCCAACTCATCTATGAAGGAACCTCCAGGACCCACTGGGGAATGGAGAACCTATTCAGTACATGTTGCTGGGAAAGGTCTGACTACATGAACAAGATTCAAACAGGACCCCTCACTATCACCATACACATTAACTCTCAATGGATCAAAGACCTAAACGTAAAACACCAAATTATAATCATCACAGAAACTCAGGAGACTCCTTTATGAAAAAAGGAACCGGCAGCTACTCTCTTCAGATCCCTCAATACCCATAACTTAAAAAGAATGTTAGACACTTGGGATCGTACCAAACGAATTAACTTCTGCAAAATACAAGACACCATCAAAATAGCAAGCAGACAGCCCCCGAATGGGACAGACGATTCTCCAGCTATGTATCTGACAACGTGATAACATCTGTGAGCTACAAGAAAATCAAACACTCAGAAAAAGAGACAAACAATCCCGTGAAAAAGTGGCAAAAATACATGATTGGACACTTCTCATAGAAGAGATGTGGGAAGCCAGGAGACACATGAAAACGTGCTCAGCCTCACTCATCATCAAAGAAATGCAAAGGAAAACCACACTGAACTACCACTTAACCCCTGTAAGAACGGCCTTCATTAATAACACAAACAATATCAGATGCTGGAAAAGATTTGGGGGAAAAAAATGCTTCTGCACTGCATGTGGACTGAAAAGTACAGCAACATCTTTGGAAATCAGTGTGGCGGTTTCTAAAGGGACAAGAAATTGACCTACCATGTGACCCTGTAATTCCCCTGTAGGGAATAAACCTGGAGGAA
>NW_007044177.1:0-750 GCF_000164805.1 Carlito syrichta | reverse complement strand
TCCCAACTCTGAAAATCTTTTTGTTGTCGTTATTATGATGGTTGTTCAAGGTCCACTTATGAGTGAGTACATGAGATACTCAGTTGTTGCTTCCGTGAAAGGTCACGCAGTAGTATAGACTCTAACTCCATCCAGGTTTCCGTGAACTTCGTGAGTTTGTTCTCGTTGTGACTGCATAATATGGCATTGTTCCTACGTACCACATATTTTTCATCCAGTCCTCTTTAGAGGGGCAGGATGGTTGGCTCCATGTTCTTGCTACTGCGAACAATGTGGCGATAAACATACATGTGCAAATATCTCTTGGAGAGAGGGCTTTCGTTCTTCCTGGTATGTTCCCAGTAGGAGGATGGCAGGGTCCATGTTTAGATCGTTTAGGAATCACCAAATGGTTATCCACAGAGCTGGTCCGAGTTTACACTCCCACGAGCAGTGTAGAAGTGTTCCCTTTTTGTCATTTCCACGCCAGCATCTGTTGTTTTGGGAATGATTGATGATAGCCATCCTGACTGAAAATAGGTGACTCCTCAAGGTAGTTTTCACTTGCATTTTCGGATGACAAATGAGGCTGAGCTTTTTCAAATGTCTTTGGTGGCTGCTTGTATGTCTGCTGTTGAGAAGGGTCTGTTCCTATCTTTTGCTCACTGTGAAATGAGGCTGTTTGCTTTTTTCTTGTCGGCAAGTGGCAGTTCCTTGTAGTTCCGAGCTGATCATCCCTCGTCAGATGTACATGCGCAAATATATTTTCCG
>NW_007044176.1:0-987 GCF_000164805.1 Carlito syrichta | reverse complement strand
GTTTTAGACCCAAGTTTAAACCAAAAATCAAGGTATCAATGAGTCTATACCCAGAAAAGCTTTAAAGAAAAATAACCTAGGCTCCTGGGAAGAAAGTGGGATTTTACAGAAGGTAGTATATCAAACTAGAGCATGAATAAAGTGTGGATCTTTACCAAACATCTCTCTGTACAATGGATTAGTAAACCCTACTTTGCAGGGTTTTCATGGGTAATAAATAGCCCATATTGTAATGTATGTACAAAACATGTAGTAGCAATGCCGGACATAGAGAGGTACATAGCAATAATAACTCAATCATCATAGAAAATTTAACTGTGGAAGAAACAAATCTTAATGTGCTTACCAAGATATTTTGAATTCTCAAACTTCAAAATGAATATCTAGAAAAATACTGCTTTAATTTCTAGCAGCATTGTTTGGCAAATACAGAGAAGGAATATATATGTATGGTTATGCTGGCACTGTACTAATCTCTTTAAATGATTTTGGAAACCTAATTTTTTGCAACTGTTCTGCAGACTTGAACATCATCACCATCCTAAATTTACAGGTACAGATGAAAAGTCTTAGATGAGTAAAACAACTTGTCCAAAGTCAACCTAGTTAGTGGAAAAGCTGGCATAAGAGGCCATACAGGCATCACTGCATTTTCTAAATATTTGTTTCACAATAATTCACCCTTAACTTACCTAGCTTAAAATGATTGGTCAGAGCTGGGCTCGGTGGCTCAGCCTGTAATCCCAGCACTTTGGGAGGCTGAGGTGAGTGGATTTCCTGAGCGCGGGGGTTTGAGACCCGCCTGGGCAACTTGGTGAGACCTCATCTCTACAATAAATCAAAAATTAGCCGGGCGTGGTAGCACACGCCTGTGGTTCCAGCTACTTGGAAGGCTGAGGCAGAAGGATCGCCGGAGTTGAGCAGGTCGAGGCTGTGGTGGCCAGGAGCTGCCACTGCACTCCAGTCTGGGCGACAGAGTGATACTCC
>NW_007044175.1:0-1101 GCF_000164805.1 Carlito syrichta | reverse complement strand
AAAATACAGAACTAACCCAAACTGTCAAAAACATAGAAAAGAAGTTTTAAAAGACAGAACAAAACCTTCAAGAGATGAATGATTACTTCAAGAGACCGAAATTAAGAGTAACTGGACTTCCAAAGACAGAAAGAGAGACAGAGACCAACAGGAACAAACATTCCATGATATTATTCAAGAAAACTTCCCTATTCTCATCAGTGATGCAAAAATTCAAACACAAGAGTTTCAGAGAACCCCTTCAAGACAAAAAATGAGAAAACCAACTCCCAGACATAATAATTTGCCTAAACAAAGCAGGTATAAAAGAAAAAATCCCAAAGGCAGCAAGAGAAAACGATCAGACTACCTACCAGGGAAGATCAATTAGAATAGCAGCAGATTTATCTACAGAAACCCTTCAGGCTAGGAGAGCTTAGAGCCCAATCTCAAAGTTCTCAAAGATAAACAATTTCAAGCAAGAATAACCTACCCAGGCAAGCGAAGCTTCATCAGTGAGGGAGAATAAAATCTTTCCCAGACATCCAATCCCTAAGAACTTATGCAGCCTACAGACCACCTCTACAAGAAATACTAAAGAAAGTATTAAACACAGAAGAAAAGAAGAAAAAAATTGACATGTTTCTTCACAAGAGCACAGCAAAAAGATGGAAAACACACATAAATCAACCCTAAAACCAAAGAAAAGACAAGAAATAAACAGGGAAAACAATAACTCTATAAGAAGCCCATGACAGGAAAAAACCACCACATTTCAAAAATTAGCATGAATGTGAATGGAATAAAAGCACCACTGAAAAGACACATAATGGTGGACTGGATAACAAACCATGACCCCATTATTTGCTGCATCCAGAAGACTCATCTCACTACAAGGGACACACACAGATTCAAAGTTAAAGGACGGAAAATGGGTTTCCAAGCAAGTGTATCACAAAACAAGGCATGAAGTGCGATCTTATTATCAGACAAAATAACATTTAAGCTATCAAGAAATTCTTAAAAGATACACAAAAGACACTACATAATGAAAAAATGTTCAATCCATCAACAGGAATTATCCATCCTAAACACATAATCATCCAACACAGGAGCACCAGC
>NW_007044174.1:0-793 GCF_000164805.1 Carlito syrichta | reverse complement strand
TATAACATTGTGCTTTGTGCCTTTTCTATGTTTAGATATGTTTAGATACACACATTCTTACCATTGTGTCACAGTTGCTACAGTGTTCAGTACAGTCATGTGCTGTCCAGGTTTGTGGTCTAGGAACAGTTGGCTAGACCACATATCCTAGATGTGTAGTAGGTTCTACCATCTAGGTTTGTGTAAGTACATACTGTGATGATTGCACAACAATGAAATTGCCTAATAACACATTTGTCAGAATGTATCCCTGACGTCAAGCTACACAGTCATGCTCAATGTTCAATGTTGTTCATTGATTTGGAATGTATGTTTATCATATATGGCAATATTTTACTTTCATGAAGTATTGTCTCCTAGTTTACACTGTAATGGAGTCTTCAGTTCAGTCTCTCTAAAGGCAAGCTGCTTTTTTGATGAAGGGATATATGGGAGTAGTAAATTTCCCTGGGTTATCAGCCCATGGCATTATTTTTTTTCACTGTAAAATGAGCTCCTTTTTCAGAATCAAATGTCCATGACACCTTCAGTCTCAACTTTTCTTTCTTTTTCAACTATTGTAGCAATAGAAGAATTACAAACAATTATTTTTTAGCATTCTTCAAGAGGAATAGTATTTATTCTACTGGTTATTCTGGTTTCAATGGGATTAGCCTAGGAGTGAATGCAGATGTGAGGACAAGTAATCATACACACAGTTTTAGATGTCAAGACTGAGTGCAAAGAGCATCTCAAACATGATTTCTGTCTCCTCCCTTATTTTCTTGCGCAGCAGAGATACCATCTTGTAAAT
>NW_007044173.1:0-767 GCF_000164805.1 Carlito syrichta | reverse complement strand
TTCTATTTACTCCAGAGGCTAGGTCAGGAGCAGCCCTTTCAGCCCAGGAATTTGAGACTGTAGTGAGCTGTGACCATACCATTGCATTCCAGTCTGGGTGACATTGCAAAACCCTGTCTGAAAAAAATAATTGAATTCTAAGCCAAGCTGTATCAGTATTATGTGACCCTAGGTACCTGACTTCTTTAAGCCTTAGTTTTCTTACCTGTAAAATAGGGATGATAGCAGTACCTACTTCCCAGGTTTGTAGTATATATGAAAGCAGGAAATGTAATAAATTGCTTAGCACAGGTCCTGCTATACAGCAAAACAATACATATCGTTAAAATTACCATCATCATTATTTTCAAAAAATTACCCTTTATTGGGGTAAAATTTACATACAATAAAATGCACCCATGAATTATGACAGATGTGATACCTGTTAACTATTGCCATAATTCAGATATAGAACATTTACATTAGCCAAAAACCATGATTTTAAAATAGAAAAACTAGTGTCTTATATGGTAGTAATGCAATGGAGAAGTCACTGTGTAAAGCAAAATATCAACCATAAAAGAGAATGAGTAAGTGCTAGCTATAATTACAAAATGAGGGGAAGGCATGTTCATTTTGAGGGAGGTGGGACAGGCCAGGTGTACTGCACATGATTGCTTCTGTACTATACTGGTTCTTTGGTGGAAGAGCTCATTCACAATCCATTACGTGTTTGGAGTGGGGCTGTTTTATCCTCAGCTCCAGTCTCATCATTTCTGCTGCAGTTC
>NW_007044172.1:0-761 GCF_000164805.1 Carlito syrichta | reverse complement strand
TAGTAGTGGCATCCTCCCCACGTCATGGTTTTTATTTAATGAACCCAGTATTTCCTTTCCATTGGCTTATGTCCTGTGCAGTGTCTAAACAGCATGAGTGTGTACTGTTTAGTGTACTGTTCTATTGTCCGCTTAACTTTGTTTTTGTACTATTTTGTGGTTTTGGCTGCTACGGTAATTGAATTGTTTCCTTAGTGGTTTCTTTAGGTGGACTTTGAAAGTGTAGAGAGACACCAGGTGTTTGTATGTTGAATTTGTGTCCCGCAACAATGCTGAATTTTGAGTTCTGAAAGGGTGAGTGTGTGTGTGTGAGTGTGTGTGTGTGTGTGTGTGTGTGTGTCTGGTGAACTTGTTGGAGCTGTCTATACGTAGCGTCGTGCCTGTGAGAACTGAGTTAACTTTACTCCTTCGTCTCCCGTGAGGATACCTTGAAAAATTGTTTTTTGTTTAATTGCTCTGTTCAGCATTCTTAACCCTATCTTGAAGGGAAGTGGTGGAAGACTATATCCACGTATACTTCTTGATCTTCAGGGAAAAGCTGAAAGTTTCACCGTGGAGTAATCATGTGAGTTTTGTGTTTTCCTATGTGGCCTTTATCAGGTGAAGGAGGTTTTCTTCTATTCTGAGTTACATTTTAGTGTTTGTATCATGAATCAGTGTGAATTTTTCTCAAATCCCTTCGACCTCAATAAAGAAGGTTGTATGTGGCTCCTTTTATACTGCTAGTGCGGAATTCCCTTTGATTGAGTTTTGTGAAATGA
>NW_007044171.1:0-577 GCF_000164805.1 Carlito syrichta | reverse complement strand
TAGGTGGGAAAACAAAGCTTTAAAAAAAATCTCAGGGAAAGTCATAATTAGAGATGGGTAAGTTAAATACATATGATAAATTAATCAGGATGGTTTTAATCACCAATGCCATTTTTTTTGTTTGTTTATCTAGCATAACCTAAAAGCGTGCTTTTTTTCTAAGTATAGACTAGAGAATGGACTGTGAATCAGGTTTTGAGGATGGCCTTGGTGCTTCTAAACAGATTTGGCAGAGAACAATGTGTTTAAAATGTCGCTGCAGGATGCAGCTACTTGAATGACTTTGCTGCCAACAACCACAACTCAACTTTTCTTTAAAGACCACCATTTCTCTATTACCAATCCTTCAAACAACCCTTAAAACAACCCTGCCTCTCAGTGTGCATATTTTCCCACTTTCCAGTCTCTATGCATCATTTTGCCATCCTATAGCCCCTTTTTCCCAAATGACAATCACGCAATGCAGGAACCACTTCCGATGCTTAGAAGCAGTTAAAAGAGAATGTATCCTGATATTAGATGTAAAACCTGGCCCTAAAATAAAGCCTTTATTAAACGCTTACTCTCAGCAGAAACG
>NW_007044170.1:0-749 GCF_000164805.1 Carlito syrichta | reverse complement strand
CCAAGAAGTCAGAGAATGAGGGCATGTCCGGCAGGAATTCCGAGGAGTAGGGGTTCTGGGGCCAAAAGGCGTCTGGGTCTGGGCTGACATTGAACCTGGAGTTGGAGCTAGATCTGGGATCCTGGCCGGGCCTGACATTGGGCTTGACATTTGGTCAAAGCCTGACATTGGGCCTGGAATGGTGGCTGGGCCTGGGATTGGGCCTGACATTGGCCTTAGGCCTGATACTGAGCCTGACATTGGGGTTGAGATGGTGGCTGGGCCTGGGCCTGATACTGAGCCTGAGCCTGACATTGGGGTTGAGATGGTGGCTGGGCCTGGGCCTGACATTAGGTCTAAGCCTGACATTGGGCCTGGGATGGTGGCTGGGCCTGGGATTGGGCCTGACATTGGCCTTGGGCCTGATACTGAGCCTGACATTGGGGTTGAGATGGTGGCTGGGCCTGGGCCTGACATTGGGCCTGGGATGGTGGCTGGACCTGGGATTGGGCCTGACATTGGCTTTGGGCCTGATACTGAACCTGAGCCTGACATTGGGGTTGAGATGGTGGCTGGGCCTGGGCCTGACATTAGGCCTAAGCCTGACATTGGGCCTGGGATGGTGGCTGGGCCTGGGATTGGGCCTGACACTGGACCTGAGCCTGACACTGGAGTTGAGATGGTGGCTGGGCCTGGGCCTGACACTGGGTCTGACGTTAGGCCTTGGCCTGACATTAGACCTAAGCCTGACACTGGGGCTGGAGTGGTGG
>NW_007044169.1:0-796 GCF_000164805.1 Carlito syrichta | reverse complement strand
TTTTGTTTATATACTACATAAAATGTTTTATTTTTCTTTTTAAACATTCATGAATAAAGTCTACTTATAACTATTTGTCTTATTATTGGCTTTATATTCCTTGTGCTTTTTCTATACTCCTATTGTCAACATCTCCCACCTGCTGTCAAATAATTATAACAATACATGACACTTGTTTATTTGTTATCTCACTTTTAAGTTTAGTACTTTATGCACCCCCAGTCACTCCATTAACCCCTACACATATACCAAAATACAAGTTTCTTAAGAGAAAAATCTTGTCTGTTTATTCATTACTATACACTGGGTATGTAGAAGACTGCCTAATCACAGTATTCAATAATTATGCATTAGCTGATTGGTTTTGAGTATAATAAAAAGGTCTTTTATGTTTTTAAATCAAGTTATAATTAAAATCATTGAATAATAATATTGTTGAAATGCAAGTAACTTTAGAGATGTATTCTGGCCCTGCATTTTATAAATGATAACTTGACTTGTAAATAGTTACTTACATCTGCAAGTTGGCAGACTTATAAATATGACCTGATTAAAAATAAAGAAGCAAAGGCAACTTTTAGCAAGTCTATGTAGATACAGCTAAGTACTACTGTAAATTTGTGTTCAGTAAGACATTTTCAGGCATCACTATGATAAAAGACAACAAGACCCAATGGTATTTCACTGTCAATTGAAAGGTAGATGATGCTAATTGATTACAACTTTATTTCTCATGGAAACTAGACATGATCTTTCAATTATTTTTTAAGTAACATTTCGGGTAGTTATTGCTAAA
>NW_007044168.1:0-845 GCF_000164805.1 Carlito syrichta | reverse complement strand
AAAATTATACTTATTTCTAAAATACAAATACAAAAGACAAGGCAACCAGTAAATTAACAATTATGAATTGTTTTCTATTTTAGCAGCTACACGTACCATTCAGCTTTCTTTACAGAAGCCCTGTTTATTTATAATGTAATGTATTATGCAAAAGGATTTACAATGTGCAAAAGATTCACACAGATGTCCTTTAATTAATAAACCCCTACTTAATTTTTAATACAATATGATTCATCACATTTCAATTTACTTAAAACCTTCAGTAATCCTGCAGTGGCATAAAAGAATTTGTGAATGTTTCCTTCAAACAATAAGGTGAATTTACCATTAAAAGAATTTCCCCCCAGAGGAAACCTTAAACTACCTAAAATAAAAGAAGAAACAAAAACTAACCAACAAACTGATGCTCATGTTCTGTGTGAATGTATCTAAACTTCAGGCAAATAAATCAGCCATATTACCAAGTACAAAGCCATTGAAATTGTTAGATTTATTTTCAGGAGCCACTGAGACTAAAAAAAAATTGAATGGAATAAAAAAATTCAAGGAAACTCAGGGAACAAATTAATCCACTGGATGATTATCTGAAAAACAACATTCCCTGTAGAACAAAGAACTGAAACTATCTAAAAGCACTTCTCAAAGTAACATTTTTGCATGTCAATAAAATAACTAACCTAGAATAAATATATAATTAACAGTATGTTCTCTGTTAAGCCAGTAACAAAGAAACCCTTTAGTGCAGTAAAACAAAGTCCTGTCATATCCCCATTTTTTACAAAAAAGCATGAAAGTCTTTCACAATGGTTCAAACTGTATTTATAGTAACAAGGTAAAGACTTGAG
>NW_007044167.1:0-764 GCF_000164805.1 Carlito syrichta | reverse complement strand
GAATGGACACAAAAGAAAGGAGGAGTCATGATCTAATATCAGACAAAATACCATTAAGCTATCAAAAATTTAAAAAGATACAGAGGGCCACTACATAATGATAAAAGGTTTCACTCCATCAGCAAGAAATATCTATCTTAAACATATATGCACCCTAACATAGGTGTGCCAACATTCATAAAGCAACTTCTAGGAAAACTAAAGAAAGACACTGACTCTAACACCATAATAACTGGGGACTTTAATACACCACTCACAACCTTAGACAGATCATCAGGACAAAAAATCAGCAAGGAGATCCGGAACCTCAATGAGACTCTGGACCAAATGGACTTAATTGATACCTATAGAACACTCCATCCAAAGACCACAGAATACACATTCTACTCATCACCACATGGAACATATTCTAAGATCGACCACATAACTGGACACAAATCAAGTATAAGCAAATTTAAAAGGACTGAAATTCTACCATGCACCTTCTCAGATCACAGTGGAATAAAAATAAACATTGACACCAACAAAGTCCCCCCAAAACCCACAAAGACATGGACACTAAACAGCATGATGCTAAATAACTCCTGGGTCAATGATGACATCAAAACAGAGACCAAAAGATACCTGGAAACAAATGAAAATGAAGAAATATCTTACCAAAATCTCTGGGAAGCCTTAAAAGCTGTAATAAGAGGGGAATTTATATCCCTACAAACACACTTGAGGAAAATGGAAGGAACAGAAATTAACAACTTAACAAGCCA
>NW_007044166.1:0-771 GCF_000164805.1 Carlito syrichta | reverse complement strand
GAGCAGCCACTGCACTCCATTCTGGGCAACAGAGTGAGACTCAAATTCAAAAAAAAAAAAAGAGATGGCTAGATCAGGCACTTCCCTGCCTTCAGGCCAGTTAGGCTTTGATAAAATTCCAGAAGTTCAATCCCTGGTAAAAAAAAAAAAAAAAATTGTTTCTTGTCAGTACAGGTCTTTTTAAGAACAAGATCCCCGATGAATTTTAAAATTTCTTTTTCCCCCCTCTGCCTGCCAGAGGCTAGAGGGGTTTTCTTCAATATTCACTGTGAAGACCTGGAAGAGTTCCCAGAGCTCAAAAGTGCAAAAGTGTGAGGGGCCCCCTCTGGCTGGTTCTCTTGGAGTGTTTAAAGTCTCAGAGTTGCCCACAGGGAACCTCCAGCAATAAATTCAGATTTTCCCATCCTGGCCACCCAGGCACGGGCTCCCGAAGAGGTCTCTGCTAGTGGGTTTCTGCTTAGGCAAGTATTAAATCTGTATATGTGTATAATTTCAGGGACCCTAGTTTTCCCTGTGATCTGACTTAGAGCTGGATCTAAGAAGAATTCATTTTTCATTTTGTTGAGATTTTAACTTGTTAGAATAAAGTGGCACTTCTACACTTCTTATATGCTGGAACAAAAAATGCAAGTCTAGAGTATATTTTTATTTTAAAAAATATTCAATGTTTGTGATATTTTTATTCTTTTTAAAAAGTGGAAACAAAGATAGTATTTATTGATGTCTGAAAATTACCTTTTGTAAATCAGATGAAGGAAAATGCAAAGTTGA
>NW_007044165.1:0-687 GCF_000164805.1 Carlito syrichta | reverse complement strand
TCCTCTAGGCCCTTGACACAGATGGGAGGGTACCTCTTTTGTGACTCTGGGAAGTCCCCGAGAGCAGTCTTTTCCTGTTCCCAACCCCACTCACCTAACCCCAAGGCAGATTCCATTTCCAACCCCTCTTCCATACCCCAGAGGCACCCAACCACAGCAGTGAGTCCCTGTCTGAGAAATGGGCCTGCTCCACCACCATCCTTTTAGCAAACTACAGTGTCATATTTCAGGGTCACAGGTAAATACAGGGGAGATAAGCCCTGGGATGTGACCTAGAGGATGACACTTCTCAATCTCAGGATTCAGATACACAAATTGCCTCCTTCCTACCCATTTAGCATGATTCCCTTCATTGATCACTGCCCCATCCCCCACACACACTCTTGGGAAACCAGGGTTACTGCAGAGCCTTGTGGCAGTGGGGATGTGGCAGTGGACACTATGTGCTCACCCTCAGAAGCCTGATAGTGCCCATCTCTGTGGCCCCACTGCCTCACTTCTCTTGGGGGTCCTGCGATGATGAAGTTTTGGGGGAGCTGGGTGGGAGGAGGTCTGGCTGGGCCCCACCTAGAAACTTCCCTGTGACCCCACCTGAAACCATGCAGTTCTCAGGAAGTGGGACCAGCAAAGCTGTGGACTTGCCCCAGGAGCCCTGAAAAGATGTGGAGGGGGCAACTGTGGTTCATT
>NW_007044164.1:0-960 GCF_000164805.1 Carlito syrichta | reverse complement strand
ATTATTTTCCTCTTCTATATGCCCCCTTTTTAAATCTAGGGACCAAGACTGCAAACTGCTGAATAGACAGACTGTAAAGCAGAGGGAAAAGTGAACAAAACCAGAAGACCCTCATAAGGAAGAACAGGTCATTGCAGAAGAGAAATAAAAGCAACCCCACCTTCCCTCAAAAACAGAATTGAAGAGGGGGAGGGAAAGGGGTAAAGGGAGAAAAATCTACAGAAATGAAGAAAAACCAAAAGAAGAGTATGGGTCTCTCCCAGACGCCTGGGAGAGCAGACACTGAGAAAATTGACTTTGGAATACAAACAATGAAAAGTCCCCAGAATGAAGGGTCTCAAAATGCAAATGTAGATATCAAAACAATAATGGAGAGACTAAAAAGAATTGAGGAGACACAAGAAGAAACTAGGAAGGAGCTGATATCTGAGATAACAGTAATAAAGAATACTGTGAATGAAATAAATAACAAATTGATAAGCATGGAAAGCAGAATTACCCAAGCAGAAGAAAGAATCTCAGAGCTTGAGGACCAAAATATAGAAATAACCCAAACTCTTAAAAACACAGAAAATAAGCTCAAAAAGACAGAACAAAACCCTCAAGAGATGAGTGACTACCTCAAGAGGCCTAATCTAAGAATAATCGGACTCCCTGAGGCAGAAAGTGAAACAGAGACCACATTGGAACAAACTTTCCATGAGATCATTCAAGAAAACTTCCCTTATCTAATCAGTGATGCAAAAATTCAAACACAAGAGATCCAGAGAACCCCTGCAAGACAACAAATGAGAAGGCCAACTCCTAGACACATAATAATTCACCTAAATAAAGTAGGCACAAAAGAAAAAATTCTAAAGGCAGCAAGAGAAAAAGGCCAGATCACCTACCATGGAAGACCAATCAGAATAGCTACAGACTTATCTGCAGAAACCCTGCAGGCTAGGAGAGCTGGAGCCC
>NW_007044163.1:0-710 GCF_000164805.1 Carlito syrichta | reverse complement strand
TAGGAAAGCTGTTTGCTTAACTTTTGCATAGTCATTATGGGACAACAAAAGCCAAACTAACAAAGTTTTAAATATGAATGCTGCGAACGCATACAGTGAATGTGGGGTAGAAAATCATATACTAATTCTGGGAATTTATAATAGCAAGCTTATAATAGCAAGGCAGTTACTTTTATAAAGGTCTTTGTTCCCTGCAGGTTTACATAGCCACTGCTGTAAATTATCACTGAGATATAAACCGGTGATAAAGCCCACCTAGAGAGGAGGTGGCTCCTCTAAGTCTGGTGCCACCTTGTAGGAATGTTTGAAAGAGGCTTATCGCTTTATCCTTTACATCCCGTTGTAAAAGCATAAGTTAGCCTACTGGTTTGGGTTTGACAATGTTTAACCCGAGGATTCTAAATACAAACACTGCTTAAAACCCGACATATGCCTAATTCTACGGGGTCTGAGGTAGGATTCAAAGTACTAAGATTTCATAAAATACATGAGGTAGGAATACACAAAATATATAGTAAACATGAGGTGGGGATATATGAAATATAGTGAACTAAACGCCGCTTTTACAGCAAATAAGTTTCTTGGTTTCTTGGGTCTCTCAATAGCATGCTCTTAACCTAAATCTATTGTTGTCCTCTCACCCTGATCTCCTTCTGAGGGCTCACAGATGCCATTCACATGACCTAATACTGCCACCACACCAGGAACAA
>NW_007044162.1:0-3826 GCF_000164805.1 Carlito syrichta | reverse complement strand
TTACGGGCTGTAGGTACTCAGCCACTTGTCAGAGATCAAATGGGAGGCAGATCTTGAACCAGCTGGAACGTGGCAGTGACTTTGGGTTAACTGAGGGGAAATTGCATTTGGTGGGGAACTGGGGCTAGGCTGAGTCTATGGTCAAGCAGAGATGAGTCTCCCAGACCCTGACACGGGGAGAGGTGTGCAGGGGCTGGGTGACAGTCAGCATTTGCTCATCGTTTTGTATTTGGTTGGGAAGGACACACGAGGGGCCAGGTCAGCTACCTCTTCCTCTTTCTGTCTGATATGAATCACACTGACCCACACACTATTCCTGGGAACAAGCTTTTGGGCGGGGGTGGATACAGGTGACTTTGACTGAGATTGCCTGGCCCGAGATCAGTGTTTCTTTCTCCAGGCTACTCAGCCTGTCTCAGGAAGACAGCTGCAGGTAGATGTTAAAGTCACCTCCGGCTCACAAACAGTCAAGAGATTAACAGATTGTGCCCCCCACCACCACCACCTCGTGAGCACCAGAAACCAATGAATGTCACTGGAGATGGAAACAGTAGGGAAGTTCAGGCTCATGGTTGCAAGCCCCAGGCAGTTTGCAGCAGGGCATCTGCCCCACAGCCCAGGAGCTCAGCAGGACAGAAACATCCAGGCATCCTTCCCTCCATGTGCAGAGAGGGAAGTTCCTTCCAGCCAGTCCTGCTGGACCCCTTGTGCCAGGCTCTGGGAAAGCCCAGGAGTCACTAAGACTTTGAGATGGTGGGGCTTGGTCGAGGCCACCAGCAGAAATCTCCAGACTACTCCAGTGCCCTTTCCAGGCTGCAGGTGGCAAGCCCCATTCTCCTACTGGATACTTCTAAGGTTCACAACATTATTCCAAGTGTGCAGTCAGCAGCCAAGAAGGGAATGTAGTGACAAGCTATGTGACCTCGAGCTGGCCACTATCCTCCCTGGAACTCAGGTGTCTCTTTCATACAATGGGGACAGTCACCCCTTCCCCGCAGAGTAATCATCAGGACTGGATGAAGGGAACCTTCCAGTGTAGTAACTGACTGGGATGCACCAGTTCCCTCCCTCCCCTTCCACTCCCTGCCCACCCCTCTCAGATGCAGAAGACATTGGGCAACTGTGCAGGAAAGGGTTATGACAGCAGATCTGCATTGTCCACATCCAAAGAGATTTAACCCTTGTCCACATTCCAAAGAAATTTAACCCTTGACCTCATGGGAGGGGACAGCTGAGCCCTTGGAATGGACTAGGGTTCAGAGTGGCTTTGCCTCCCAAGGCCCTGTACCACATAGCTGGACTATGCTAAAAGTGTGATTTGTGGTGGGGACCTTGAGTCAGCCGGCATCAATCTCACCTCTGGAGGGGCTGGAGACTGGGGGTCAGGCACACAGGCAGGCAGTCCATTGTGTAATAAAACCCTGACCTTGGCTGGCAGTATTTCATGTGTGTTGTCACTTACTGCTTCTTGAAGAGTTAAGCACATCCCTTCCATGTCCCAGGAAACGTGACTTGGGTTCAAGGTCCCACCTGAGGGCCTTGGCACGTGCTCCTTTCCTTCATTTTCAGAGAAAGTTTGTAGAAATGAATGACCAAAGTCCAAACAATTTCCATGAAGGTAATAAATGGCACCAAAAATACAAGAAGAGGAGTCAGCTATGTTCCACCCCCCACTGTGGTCTCTGCCTGCCACCCTCCTCCCCCAAGGCACCCTAACAACTTAATATGTGCTGCTCTCCAGGCGAGCCAGTCAAGGGCCATGGAAATTGGCAGAACATCTCTCTCCACTTCTTAAGAAGCCCATTTGAGAGTTAAATAACAACAAGATGCCTTAAGTGCTTGATAATTATAGTTAAATCATTCCAGAGCACATTCCTTGTCACTTGGCGAGCCACAAAATTCATTGTTGCAGTCACAGATCTGTGGGTGGGGAGGTAGGTTGCAGCATGGTGGGTTTTGCTGAGACCTAGCTCCCTGGAAGCCCCGGAAGCCACAAGGTGGAGATCTCATGGCACAGAGGGAACCGCCTCCCCTGCATGGTTGAGTAACACTTGGGTCCACGGCACCCAGGCCCATGATGACCTCTGTCCAAATGCTCAGGGCTGCCAGCCACACAGACCAGCAGCCCCCATGCTGACTAGGCTTTGGAGCAAAGTATCCCAGCTAGGCTGTGAGGGAGTCCTAGACTCCAGGCCTTGGGAAGGGACAGTGTGGCCCCTTGCTGAGTCTTCACCTCTAGAACCAAATTGGAGCTGTTTTTCCCTTCTTGGGGAGCTTGTGGGCAGGGGGTGGGGGATGTGCCAGATGTTGGTCAGGGACCCAAGAGGCTTTGGCTAGAATTCCCACTCACCCTCAGTGAAAATATGCATACCTTAATATCATGTAACTTATACCTGCAGCATGCTTTATTCATTCCCATTGTGACCACTTTAGAGACCAGGAAACTGAGGCTTGGAGAAGTGAAGTGACTTACACAGAATCCCACAGCGAGTAGGTGGCGAGGTGGATGGACCTGGTCTGCCTTATTATTCAGCCTGTGACCTTCCCTTTCTGCCCTACCTATGGTCCCTTGAGTCCCTCATGTGTCCCGGGAAGTGTGATGTGGACTTTCTTTACAGCCTTTCATCTCTCCTGTGTCTGGAGGCAGGAGTGAGACTCCACCAAGAGAAGGGAAGACACAGGTTCCCGGTCCTGGCATGGCTCAGGAAAGGCCCCAGGTCACCGAGGGGCAGTTTTGCAGGATAACCTGAGTTCTGGAAGAGAAGCTACTCTCACCTGGCTTCCTGGCCTTATGGAGATGGGGGTCCCACATGTCTCCTTGTGGGGGTCACAAAAGGACAGTGACACCTGAGCCAATGGAGCCCAACTCCTTGCTTCTTCCTTGTCCTTCCTTCTTTCCCTCCTCCTTCCTTCCTTCCAAACATTGATCATATTAAAACATCACTGAGTGTCTGCTATGTGTCTGGCCATGGACTGGACTTGGAGATGGGTCATCTCTGAAATGCCTTGGAGACACTCTATCCTTGAGGAGCACAGGACACAATTGATTAGTGACTGAGTGACTTAGCGAATCTCTCAGGTACTCTCCCAATAAGCACCCTATCTGAAGAGTCTCTCACCTCTGACACCTTCTTATGCCATCATGGAGACTCCTAGATCCCAGGACCTGGGTTTTTCTATTTTAAAGACACCCATCTGCTGTCTGTGGGAGTACAGGATGGATCCCAAGGGTGAGCTCTGTGGCGCTGGGGAGGGTACTATGTGTCTCCAGCAGCAGCCACCTCACAAGGGTCTGCTGAGGGAGAAGAGTAGAATATGGGTCTGGGGTAATGCCACTCTGTAGCCCTCCCCACTGAGGAGAGGTCTTCCTGAGGACAGAGTCCTCAGTGGACATGGGCCAGGCTGAAGTACATCTGGATTTCTGCATCTGAGCATCTCGGAGGGTGCCAGACAGTGGACAGGCTGGAATTCTAGGGGCCAAAGAAGCTTGAGTTCTTGGTACAGGGAGTATTGGGTGGCACCAGCTTTCACCCAGCCCTGTCCCCGCCTGTCCCCTGCCCTCAGAGCAAGGCCAGCCTTCACAGGAATGCAGTCAGTCAGCTCTGCTGAAATAAGCAGGAACACAGCCGCAGGCCTCCTCTTTCTGTCCCTGTCTCTCTCTCTCTCTCTCACTCTCTTCCTGTCTCTCTACCTCTGGCTCTCTCTATCCCTGTCTCTGTCTTTCTGTCCCTGTTTCTCTCTCTGTCCCTGTTTCTCTCTCTGTCTTTCTCTTCCTGTCTCTGTCTCCCGTTCATGGCTCTCTCTCTGTTTTTCTCTCCTTGTCTCT
>NW_007044161.1:0-696 GCF_000164805.1 Carlito syrichta | reverse complement strand
TCCATGAAGTTGCCTGTATATGAGTATTTCATTTCCCTAGTTTATGCTTCAAAAACCCAAATTCGTGTTTAGCCCTTAGCAAGACACCCTGAAGTTTTATTGGGATGGAGGCACGTGTAAACCAGATTTCTTATTCTCCTTTAGCAATAGACAGTACAGTTTCCTGTATATGAGGACTCCCATTATCCAGATTCCTATTCCCAAAACCTGAATCGTGGTTATCTCTTAGCAAGATGTTCTGTAGGTTTTTGTGATGGAGGACTCGTGTAAGCAGGATTCCATATTCTTCCATAGCAACAGGTCGTGTAGTGTTCTGTATATGAGGACTCCTATAACTGAAATTCCTGTTTCATTCTCAGCAAGACGCCAAGATATTTCCTGGTGACATAGAATTCCAGTTCCTTGGATATGAAGAGAAAGACTCCCATAAAGTTCTTGAGGAATTGGAACCCAACGTTCCTGGTACATTTTCAAAAGAAACACTAAAAATGTGGCGACATAGAAGACCAGATTGCTGATTAAAACCTATCAAGAGACTTTGTAGATTTAGGCAATTGAGAACTCCAAGACGTGGATTCACTTTCTGTTCCCAGATAGATTCCCTGATTTTCCCTGTTTATGTGGATTCTAAAACTCTGTGTACAAAACTGCAGATGCCCAGATGTGTCCTAGGGTCGTGGAATACATGAATCCTGG
>NW_007044160.1:0-1322 GCF_000164805.1 Carlito syrichta | reverse complement strand
CACAAAACAAGAAAAGATATCATTTCCTTTTCATGACTGTATGTCAATAAAAAATACTCACTTTCTACTTAGGAGATACACTTTAAGCTAGGAAGTATTCCTAATCGTGCCCGCCTCGGTGCAATTATATGACACATCGTGATCGTTCAAACTCCTTTCTGACCCGGAATGGCGTCTGATTTACTAAACACGTAAAGCTTTCGTTATTGTTAACGAGCACTGAAAAAAGAAATCGGCGGGACTATGCTTCGCAAGGAGTCTGCGGTAGGTAGAAACCGTGTACACTCAAGGGAGCAGGCAGAAGATAGGTCTTTCAACTGAAGCAGCCCAAGAGCAGGCCGGGGTCTGGCCAGCTGGAGACAGACATGAACTCGGCAGAGCCCAGGGAACCCAGAGACCAGACCGGAAGAAAGGCAACTCGACGGACTAAGCCTTTTTCCCGATGTGCGCTTCATGCGATACGGGTGAGAGACAGATCCCTAGAAGCTGCACGTCACGGGTCGACAAGGACAGACCACCTTTTACTCAGTCTCCCGGTTCTGTGGACTCAGAAGACGGTGAGTCGAGTTACCAAGGGAAGAACGTCTGCCCAAGACCATGAGAGCACGCTTCGAGGCCTCTTTTATTATTATTATATTATTATTATTATTATTTTGGGAGTCGGAGTCGCACTCCGTCGCCCAGACCGGAGTGCGGTGGCCGCTCCCGGCCACCGCAGCCTCGAGCTGCGGGGCTCCGGCGATCCTTCCGCCTCAGCCTCCCGAGGAGCCGGAACTACAGGCGCGCGCTCACACGCCCGGCTGATTTTTTGGTTTATCGTAGACATGAGGTCTCGCCGCCCGGGCGGGGCTCCGGCCCGCGGGCTCAGGCCATCCACTCACCTCAGCCTCCCAGAGGCGCGGGATGACAGGCTGAGCCACCGAGCCCGGCTCGAGGCCTCTCTGATAAGAAACCACTCTCTTCTCTTCCCGGAAGAACTGCTCTCTTGAACAGCGGAGAGAGTTGTCTCAGATAGCCACACCGGGACATATTTTTTGAATTATTTAGAAGGAGTCATTTCACGCCACACTTCAAGGCAAGTGCGGAGCAAAAGAGGACGGGCTGACCGGTTAGAGAAAAATACATCGGTTAAAGGGGAGACGAGAGGAGATGGTATTCAAAGAGAAACCAGCACCCGTCTGTTTCTGTGGGCCCATTGTACACCCCTCGCCGGGATCTGGTGGTCACGTAGCACGCAGAGCCTAGAGAAAGCAGAGGTTGGTGGTCACGTGGCCTCGAAGAAGCGGTCCGGGGATGATGATGATGATGATATGGCCTTGAGG
>NW_007044159.1:0-863 GCF_000164805.1 Carlito syrichta | reverse complement strand
GAGTGAGAGAGTGAAAGAGAGAGGGCAAGAGAGTGAAAGAGAGAGAGCTATGCAGGGAGAAGGGTATATTATGGACCTTGCAGGGGCTGGTCAGTGTTGTGTTTGGGTTTTATTGGAGGAGACTATGAGGTAGGGAGAAGTTCTCCTATAGGGAGAAGTTATTTGAGCACAGGTTTAAACTTCGCGTGCACGGGAAAAGCCAGAGCTTAGGGCCTTTGTTGTCTTTGGTTCTATATAGTGTTTAGCGCCATCTTGGGAGATGCCCTACTGACTGTTCCCTGTGCCCTTCAGATAAAGCCTGTGTGCTTGCTGTCAATCATATTGATTTTTAATTCTAAGAATTTGATTATCTATACATTTAAAGAGCTGTAAACAGAATTTAAAAAGCTGGTGGCTGCCTACAGCCAGTTCCTTGAAGGATACATAAATGTTTTGTAGAGTTCATGTGTTCCCTGTGTCGTGTGTCCTCTCAGGGAGCTGATGTCTAATTTTGGACTACTTACTCTTCAGCAACAATTTGGCAGTTCCTTAAGGGAAATAAAAACATTATGACTGAGTTACTAACCAGAAATTCAGTAAAACATTTGTCCATTTTCAGTCACCAGGCTTTTTGTGTGTGTGTGTTGGACAATATTCAGTATTTCTCTTTGCCATTGGTGAATATGATTAATGAAAATATATTGCTTGATTATCCACTTTTCATCATTCACTTATTACTGAATAGGAATGTTAAACTAGACATCCAACACATCTATTTCATATCTTTAACAGAGAATGCTCTAATTATAAAAACTGAAGCTTAATTTTACTATGCTACCTGGATCTATGTTGAACAATGACAAGGGAAATAAAGAAAGTGTATA
>NW_007044158.1:0-792 GCF_000164805.1 Carlito syrichta | reverse complement strand
CACTCTGATTTCATTGTTCCCTTTGAACAGTTCTTTCCTCACAGGAACAATGCTGGTTTGCCAAAATGACTAATAATCATTACCATTTATGAGCATTAATTCTGTGCCAGGCATTGCACAAAGTGCTTTCTATACATCTTTTCATTTCCTTCTCACATCAGTGCTCTGAAGCAGATTTTATTAATCCCATTCTACAGAAGAAGAAACTGAGACTCAAAGAAGTGAAAAAAATTCTCCTTTGGTCATCTAGTAAGAGAAGCAAAGCTGGGGACTCATGTATACCTGGCTCCCAGGCTTACACTCTCAGCCACTAAACCAGATGCTGACACCTCAGCAGAGTTCAGGAAGGAGACAGGAATCATTTCTCATGTTCTGTGACATTTTTTTTTTTTTTTGAGTTGGAGTCTCACTCTGTCGCCCAGACTGGAGTGCAGTGGCCGCTCCCGGCCACAGCAGCTTCGACCTGCTGGACTCCGGCGATCCTTCTGCCTCAGCCTTCCAAGTAGCCAGAATTACAGGCATGCGCTACCACGCCCGGTTGAATTTTTGATTTATTGTAGAGATGAGGTCTCGCTGTCCAGGCGGGTCTCGAACCCGCGGGCTCAGGCAATCCCCTCACCTCAGCCTCCCAAAGGTGCGGGATTACAGGCTGAGCCACCGAGCCCGGCTGGCACTTTTTGAGACCTTGCAAATTGTCAACTACCAGCCTAACCCACTGACATTGAAAAACCAATACTTCCAGTTTACATTTGGTGTCTTTGGGTACCATCGACTTATTTTGTTCTCTGAAAT
>NW_007044157.1:0-720 GCF_000164805.1 Carlito syrichta | reverse complement strand
AATCCCAGAACACAGAGATCTGCCCAGCGACTCAGAGACACACAGCGTGTATGGACGGGGCAAGATGGCGACGGCATAGGTGAACTTGTGAGATTTCTCTGAACAGACCAAGACTGCAAACTGCTGAATAGACAGACTGTAAAACAGAGGGAAAAGTGAACAAAACCAGAAGACCCTCATAAGGAAGAACAGGTCATTGCAGAAGAGAAATAAAAGCAACCCCACCTTCCCTCAAAAACAGAATTGAAGAGGGGGAGGGAAAGGGGTAAAGGGAGAAAAATCTACAGAAATGAAGAAAAACCAAAAGAAGAGTATGGGTCTCTCCCAGACGCCTGGGAGAGCAGACACTGAGAAAATTGACTTTGGAATACAAACAATGCAAAGTCCCCAGAATGAAGGATCTCAAAATGCAAATGCAGATATCAAAACAATAATGGAGAGACTAAAAAGAATTGAGGAGACACAAGAAGAAACTAGGAAGGAGCTGATATCTGAGATAACAGTAATAAAGAATACTGTGAATGAAATAAATAACAAATTGATAAGCATGGAAAGCAGAATTACCCAAGCAGAAGAAAGAATCTCAGAGCTTGAGGACCAAAATATAGAAATAACCCAAACTCTTAAAAACACAGAAAATAAGCTAAAAAAGACAGAACAAAACCTTCAAGAGATGAGTGACTACCTCAAGAGGCCTAACCTAAGAATAATCGGACTCCG
>NW_007044156.1:0-853 GCF_000164805.1 Carlito syrichta | reverse complement strand
ATCCTCTTCCTGAAGTGGTCGCCAGTTGGCAGAGCCTTGACTATTAAACTTCTTCTCTGTTAAAATTAAGTCAGTGGGCTGTTATTTAATTGCTCAGGCCCTACTTCACAACAACACTAGCTGGTGCATTGATGCCAATGGGTTGCTGAAACACTTACTTGCCTAGCAAGGAAATCCTGTCCTAAAAGGAGCCCATTCTCCAAAAAATAATTCCCTTTTTTTCCAGCTCTCCAGCCCAATGTCATAACTTAGTTTTCAAAATCTTGACAGTTGGCTGGGCTCGGTGGCTCAGCCTGTAATCCCAGTGCTTTGGGAGGATGAAGAGAATGGATTGCCTGAGCCTGTGTGTTCGAGACACACCTGGGCAACCTGGCAAGGCCTCATCTCTACAATAAATCAAAAATTAGCTGGGCGTGGTAGTGCATGCCTGTAGTTCCAGTTACTTGGAAAGCTGAGATGGAAGGATCGCCAGAGCCCAGCAGATTGAGCTGCTCCTGGCCACTGCACTCCAGTCTGGGTGACAGAGTGAGACTCCAACTCAAAAAAAAAAGAAAAAAATCTTGACAGCCTTTCCATTCCAGTGTGGTTCAAATGTCACAAATCCCATTTCTGTTTTACTGCCTTCTCTCTCAGTCTCCACTTGTGACCTTATCGGAAGTTCCCTTTGATCTGTTGACAATGCAAGAGGAGACTTAAGCCTAGTTCACAGATATGCCAGGTTCTGCATGATATGCAATCACCATCTGAAAGCAGATGGTTGCAGCACTACAACCTCTCCCTGGTATGTCCCTGAAGAGCAGTAGTGAAAGGAAATCTTTTCAGTGGACAGAACGTAGGTAAGTGCTGCTGGCTG
>NW_007044155.1:0-767 GCF_000164805.1 Carlito syrichta | reverse complement strand
AGTCATCCAAAAATGCAAATGAAAACTACATTGAGAGGTCACCTAAGTTCAGTCGGGATGGCTGTCATCCATAATTCCAAAAACAACAGATGCTGGCGAGGAAATGACAAAAAGGGAACACTTCTACACTGTTCGCGGGACTGTAAATCAGTACTAGCTCTGTGGATAAACATTTGGTGATTCCTAGACGATCTAAAAATCGACCCTGCCCTCCTCCCACTGTGAATATATCAGGAAGAATGAAATGCCTCTATAAAGGAGATATTTGCACATGTATGTTTATCGCCACATTGTTCGCAGTAGCAAGAACATGGAACCAACCTTATTGCCCATCTAAAGAGGACTGGATTAAAAATATGTGGAACCTAGGAACAATGCAATATTATGCAGTCAAAACGGGAACAAAATCACGATGTTCACGGAAACCTGGATGGAGTTAGTGTCTATCCTACTCGGTGACCTTTCACAGAAGCAAAAACTGAGTATCACATGTACTCACTCATAAGTGGACCTTGAACGACCATCTTAATAAAAAAGAAAGATTTTCAGAGTTGGTAAATCGGAGGGGAGGGGGAGGGGCAGGATTTGCAGTAGTCGCATTCCGCCGGAAGAGCGGGGAAGTTCGGGGACAGGCCTGACCAACAAGGGTTCCTGTAAAATGAATATGAATATATTTCACCCTGAATTGTACCCTACATCTTTCAAATGACAAATGAAGAAGAAAACGTTTATACCAGATCCCTGAATCCATGGCAGTCATTAGAAAG
>NW_007044154.1:0-1005 GCF_000164805.1 Carlito syrichta | reverse complement strand
GTATGAAGACACTTTCAATAGCATAGAAGAAAGAAAAAGAGGTAAAAAGGAAAGAATACGTAAAACAAACATACAAACAATACAAATAGAAAAAATAAAAACAAGGGAACAAAGCCCGATCTTAGATCATTACTATAAGTCCAATATCCTTTCATCTCTGATCTCTAGCTTTCATTGCAGGCTGGTAGGGTTATTCACTGCTAGGATCTGATTCCCCAGGGCTGGTGTGAGGGAGGTTTGATCAGATTTGAGGCTCAGTCAGCTTGCTGTCTGAGAAGTCAGCTATTCAAACCTGACTTGTGTCAGATCTAGCACAGGGGAGTGGTTTCAGTCTCTCCAAGTTTGATTTTATTACCTTAGATCTCAAGGTGGAGGCAGGCAGAGCTAGGCAGACCCAGCATGCTGGGTGGGTCAATGCAGTCTCTCTGTGGTCTCAGGGATCTAGTTGTTACCTGACCCACCTGCTGGGCCAAACTGGGGGAGTGGAGTGTGGGACAACCAGGAGCTGCAGGTCAGTGTGGCAGTGGGTGACTCCTGCTGGGCAGAGCTGTGTAGCAGGGGTGGGGTTTCAGAGCTCCCTGGACTAGGAATTGGGGGCTGCCTTTGGTATCTTTTTTTGTAGAATGATTTGATTTCCTTTGGGTATATTCCCAAGAGGGAAATTACTGGGTCATATGGAAAGTCAATTTCTAGTTATTTCAGAAATCATCACACTGTCATTCAAAGAGGTTGCAGTAGTTTGCATTCCTACCAGCAGTGTAGCAGTTTCTTTTTCTCTGTATCGTCATCAGCATCTGCTATTGCTTGTTTCATTAATGATAGCCATTCTTACTAGAGTTAGGTGATATCTCCTTTTTTAAAAATTTATGATGTGTATTTTTTATTTTTAAATTTTGAGTTGCAATTATGGGTTAGGTGTACAAATATACATTGTGCAGGTTCCCATGTTGATGAGATGTGCCCCCACCTCCCCATGTAGAGAGAGACCCCACCTCCCTGGTGCTC
>NW_007044153.1:0-599 GCF_000164805.1 Carlito syrichta | reverse complement strand
TGCTCAGGGGCTGAAAGGGAAGGATTCCATGAGCCCTGCAGGTTGAGGCCCTGGGAGCCACAACATGCTGCCTGGCTCCAATCAGGCTGACGGAGACTGCAGTGACAAAAATGACACCTCCCACGTGCATCACAATGGGCATCCACGGCTCCCCAGTGAAAAGTCTGCATGGATGGTGGACGATGGAGTGATTGGGAAAGGAAGAGACTCTCCTCCCACACAAAACTGGCAGAACAGGTGACCGGAACCTGAGATGGCTGCAGAGTTGCTGGACCGCTTTGAACGCTCTGTGCCTGACGGCTCTGTGCCTAACTCGATGCCGTCTGTTCCATGAACTCACACGTGTGTTTTCCATGGGACCCGAGCATGGAGGGTGGAGGCAGACCTTCTGGGACACGTGATTGTAGGCATGGGATAGACTGGGCTGGTGGCCCCCTTTGAAACCTCCCGCAAATGACAGGGGGAAAGTGCCTTTTTCTCTCTCATCCCTGAGGGTGACTCCTAGCGCTGGGTGGCAGGGTTGGTAGTGGTAGCGGTGGTGGTGATTATTATTATTTGGAGTCGGAATCCTGCTCTGTCACCAAGGTCTTAGTGCAGGG
>NW_007044152.1:0-809 GCF_000164805.1 Carlito syrichta | reverse complement strand
TTTTTAATCCAGTCCAGCTCAATGGGTAACAAGGTTGGTTCCATACTTTGCTATTGTGAATAGAGCTGCATACATACGTGTGCAGGTATCTTTTTTGTAGAATGATTTGAGTCCTCCGGGTTTATTTCCAATATGGGTCATATGGAAGGTCAATTTCTAGTTCCTTCAGAAATTGCCACACTGTGTTCCAAAGAGGTTGTTTTAGTCTGCATTCCCACCAGCAGTGTAGAAGTGTTGCTTTTTCTCCACATTCTTGTCAGCATCTGTTGTTGTTTGTTTTATTAATGATGGCCATTCTTACAGAGATTAGGTGGTATCTCAATGTGGTTTTGATTTGCACTTCTCTAATGATGAGTGAGACTGAGCACTTTTTCATGTGTCTGTTGGTCACCCCCATATCTTCTATGAGAAGTGTCTATTCATGTGTTTTGCCCACTTTTTAAAGGGGCTGTTTGTTTTTTTCCTTTCTGCGTATTTGAGTTCCTTGTAGATCCTAGATGTTAGGCCTTTGTCAGATATATATTTGACAAATATTTTTTCCAATTCTGTGGGCTGTTTCCCTGTTTTCTTGATGGCTTCTTTGGCTTTGCAGAAGCTTGTCAGTTTAATGAGGCCCACTTGTCTATCTTATCTCTTATGGCCTGGGCACTTTGGGTTTTGGTCAGGAATCTGTTGCCAGTTCCAACTTCCATAAGACTGATTCCTGCATTTTCTTGCATTCTTACAGTTTAAGGATTTACATTTAAGTCTTTGATCCATTTAGAGTAAATTTTTGTGTGTAGCGATAGGTAGGGGTCCTGTTTTAATCG
>NW_007044151.1:0-1061 GCF_000164805.1 Carlito syrichta | reverse complement strand
TTCAAAAATGTTATCTTCACAACTCAATTTGTTACTCGAATAACATTGTTCTCCCCTAAATAAAATTTTCTACAGTATTCGACTGGGTTGAGATATTATGTGTTTGCACCCAATCTCTAGCCTTAAGAGTTTGTTCTCTTGGGAAAGGCAGATACTTGGGCAACCATGATGGCTTATTCCGAGTTTGGTGCTCTGGGAGTGCAGGGAGAAACCCTCCCTTATCCATGGTGCAGGGCTGGGAAAGTGCTATCAAGGAAGGCCTCCCAATGGAGGTGACTCCGAAGGCATACACACGTCAGTCAGGTGGAGAGCAAGGTTTGGGGTGTGAGTGGCTGGAGGACCACCAGCATCTGCAAAAACTTGGCTGTGAGAGATGAGAACACCATCACTAAGTGACAGAAATTCAGTCTGGCTAGAGTAGAGAGGAATTACATAAAATTATTATGGAAGCAATACTTGTTCGTTGTGTAAAATTGAAAAATACAGGAAAAGAGAAAGCATGCCATGGCTAGCTTCAAACCTCAGAGTTTATTGCTGTGAACATTTGTTGCATTTTTCTCATCTCCTACATGGATATTCATAGAACAGCATGTTTGATGTGATCCCATTTGGCTTAGACCATAGATATGTGTACAGGCATAAAATGCATTTACATATACATGTGTGAAAATGCACCAAGTCAAGTTGGGATCATGCTTACATGTTATTTGTTACCTGCTTTTTTAACATTATAATATACTTAAATATTTTTAATGTCCTTGGATGCAAGCATATTTTAAGTAAACTATTATGAGTTGCAGCGGTTCATTTCTGTGATTAAAAAAAAAATTCTTGATTGGGTGTGGTGGCTCAAGCCTGCCAACCCAGCACAGTGGGAGGCCGAGGCGTGAGGATTGCTAGAGCACAGGAGTTCAAGACCAGCATGGGCAATGTGGTGAGACCTCGTCTCTACAATAAATCAAAAAATTATCCAGGTGTGGTGGTGTGTCCCTATAGTTCCAGCTCCTTGGAAGGCTGAGGCAAAAGGATCGCTGGAGCGTGCCACTGCACTCCAGACTGGG
>NW_007044150.1:0-1571 GCF_000164805.1 Carlito syrichta | reverse complement strand
TCTGATGATTATCGATGTAAATATTCTTTCATTTGTTGCTAGCTGCTGTTCCTATGTAAAATGTCTGTCGATGTTCTTAGCTCACTTTTTTAATGAGGTTGATTTTTTTCTTTTTGGGATTTTAAGTTTCTTACTGACTCAGAATATTATGGCTTTGTCGGATGCATGGTTTGCAAATATTTTCTCCCGTTTGGTGGATTGTCTGTGTACTCCGTTGAATGTTTGTTTTTGCTATGCATACGCATTTTAGCTTAATGAAGTTCTACTTGTCCGTTTTTGTTCGTTACGTTTGCTTTTGCAGACTCAGAAATAAATGTGTTGCTTAGGCCAATATCTTGCAGTGTGTCTCATGGGTTTTCTTCTACATGTGTATTGTTTGAGGTATTACATTTCCATCTTAAACGCACCTACAGCTCCTTCTTGCAGGTGGTGACAGATGAGTGCTTAGCTTCTTCCTTCTGCGTATGCTCAGCCGATTCTCCCAGAACTATGCATAATAGAGAGTGTCCTTTCATCGGTGATTATTTCTGTCCACTTTACCAAGATCGATTGGTATTGGTTGTAGGTGAGCAGCTTTATTTCTAGGCTCTCTGTTCTGTTGTATCTACTAGGAAAGCGTATTTTCTAAAACTAGAATTAGACAAGGAGGTACACTCTCACCCCTTCTATTTAGCATTGTTCTGGAAGTACTGGTCAGAGTAATCAGGCAATAGAGATAAATAAGATGTATCCAGGTAAAAAAAAAAAGAAAGTCAAATTATGTCTCTTCACAGAGATACGGTTGTTTCTATATTTAGAGAACTGTAAGGACATCCCTAAATTACTCCTAGACTTAATATGAGACCTCGGTGAACTCCCAGGATACAAAATCGATGGTCAAAAATTAATAGCATGTCTATATGCCGACAGCGTTCGAGCTCGGATCCAAATCGAGAACACAATCCCAGCTGGGCTCGGTGGTTCAGCCTGTAATCCCACGCTTTGGGAGGTGTAGGTGAGTGGATTACCCGAGCCCGCGGGTTCGAGACCTGCCTGGGCAACTCGGGGAGATCTCATCTCTACAATACATCGAAGACTTAGCCGGGCGTGGTAGTGCGTGCTCGTAGTTCCAGCTACTTGGAAGGCTGAGGCCGAAGGCTCGCCAGAGCCCAGCAGGTCGAGGTTGCGGTGGCGGGGAGCGTGCCTCTGCACTCCAGTCTGGGCGACTGAGTGATACTCCAACTGAATCCAAAAAAGAACACGCTCCCTTTTACAACAAAGACGCACACACACACAACTTGAAATAATTTTATATAAGGAGATGATGCATGTCTACAGAGAGAAATACAGAATGTTGTTGAAAAAAATGAAAGAGATACAGACAAATTGAAGACCTCCCAAGTTCATGAATCGGAAGAATCGACATCACCGAAATGTTTGTACTGCCTAAAGCGATCTGAAGATTCAATGCAATTTCTATCAACCCACGAGTTCCACTTTTTACAGAGTTAGAAAAAACAGTTCTGAAATTTACCTTAAAGCAAAAAAGAGCCCAAATAACCAAAGACTTTATAATAAAAAGATTTTTAGGG
>NW_007044149.1:0-1027 GCF_000164805.1 Carlito syrichta | reverse complement strand
CCCTGTGCCAGCACAAAGAGAGTGGCACCAGGATCAGGACCCAGGAGAAAAGAAAATTAGGTCTCATGGACAAAGAGATTCAAACTATTACTGGAAAATAGAAGCTAGTGAATTGATGCTCTCCACTCGGATTGGGTCAGTCTTCTTTGGAACTGTTTATAAGGGAAAGTGACATGGAGATGTTGCTGCGAAGATCCTAAAGTTTGTCGACTAAACCCCAGAGCAGTTCCAGGCCTTCAGCTATGAGGTGGTTATCCTGTGCAAAACACGGCACATGAACATTCTCCTCTTCATGGGGGAAATGACAAAGGACAGCTTGGGGATTGTGACCCAGTGGTGTGAGGACAGCAGCCTCTACAAAGCACCTTTGAGAGACTGAGGTGAGTGGATTGCCTGAACCCGCGGGTTCCAGACCCGCTTGGGCAACTTGGCGAGACCTCATCTCTACAATAAATCAAAAAATCGGCTGGGCGTGGTAGCGCATGCCTGTAATTCCAGCTACTTGGAAGGCTGAGGTGGAAGGATCGCCGGAGCCCAGTGGGTCAAGGCTGCGGTGGCCGGGAGCGGCCACTGCACTCCAGTCTGGGCGACAGAGTGAGACTCTAACTCAAAAAAAAAAACAAAAAAGGAAAACAAAAAAGGAAAAGAAATAAGTATAATTTCTCAGGAGTGACAAGGCGACATGGGAGAATGTGTTGGTACCGTTTCTGACATTTTCTCACTGTGTTAGTGGCACTATGATTTTAGGCTATAATCAGGAATCCTTAGCATTTGAGAAAACATTGACTTGTGACTTGAGGTCACCCCAAAGGTGCACATGAGCATAATTGTGACAATATGTACTGGCTCACTAGCCTGACTTATATTGTTTTACAAATGGAGTTTTATCTTTCATCACTAAAATTTCAGTTGATTTGATTCAGTTGTTTGCTGCAATGTACACAAAGCATCATATCCTTATGTCTGTGTCTCCTCAGCTCTTCTTTCAAATATGGAACCTAGATTTCGATTTGCAATTGAAAGGGAA
>NW_007044148.1:0-1544 GCF_000164805.1 Carlito syrichta | reverse complement strand
TAATGACAACTGCAAAGACCTTGTTTCAAATACAGTGACATTAACAACTTCTAGATGTGCATGAATATTGGGGAATACTATTCAATCTACCATAGATGATAAACTATATTATCGCAATTTTATGCAGAAGATCTTAACAAAATTGCTTTAGAAGGCTTATATCCAAATTAGCTTTGTAGACTGTAAACTGATATTTGGTTTTCTGGAGAATTCCAACATGGAAAACATCTTGAGAATAACCAGAAAAGCTTGATATTTGGCATCTCAGAGAGTTTCATCTTCCAGAAGACTCACTCTGAAGGTATATTTGTTAGTGTGTATAACTTATTCTTTCCCCAAACTAGTTTTCACCTATAGAATATTGGAAATGGCATAAAAACCTCTTCAATTTGCCCAATTAAACTACTTTTTGCCTATCTTTTGTTATTGGTGCATTCTCTTAGTGGCCAAGTTTCAAGTTTACAAATCCCTAAGTCACCTGAAGTTATTGTCCATCTAGTCTACTCTTTGATAATGACACATAGAGCTGCTAAAACCTTTTTTGTATTGTAGGAGAGACTTTTTAAAGAAAGAAAGTAGCTGTCCTCAACTTGAACATCTTTACTACTTTCCTATTTTATGTTTCTTATTCACAACCACTATATTTTCTCTCTCATTACAGTATTTTTCTTCTAGTCAATCTAGAAACATCTTTCCTTATGACATTATTTGCAATATAGGCTTTAAATTTTATTATATTTATATATAGTATTATATATTTAATACATTTTATTCTTTTTAATAGTATTGTATTAAAACACTGTTAATTAACAACTGTCTCATTCATTTTTATTATATACATTAAACAGTATTTTCTTTGTGGCTGATAGGTAATTACATAGTGGCTAAGTGCAGTTTGTTTCTGTATTACATCTTTAGTATTTCTGCATAAACAGACTGTAAAAGTAATCTGGAAATTTAGGTTCTCAGAATTTAGAAGAGAAAAACAAAAACAATAGATTGAAACTAAGATGCATATGTGCTATCTCTAAGTATACAGATATATATGTTTTTCCTGTTAGGTATCTGCTCTTTTAAATATGTGCTAATGTCATTTTGACTTGCATATGTAAAACTTAACTATAATCATCCTTTATGTCAAAAATGACAATTACTGTATTCTGTGTATGTTCTGCTTTAAACTCACACATATTTGACCACTTGCCTTTTGATCTTATGTCTGTGTTTTAAAAACAAGTCAGTATCATCTACACAATTTATACTGTGGCTACCCATATGTACTTAATAATTTATTGTCACTGATTTCCACTATGTTTTAGCAACAAATTGTTTTTTAAAAATAAGTTTTTTGCCTGCAGGTTCGAGACCCACCCGGACAACTTGGTGAGACCTCATCTCTACAATAAATCAAAAAATTAGCTGGGCATGGTAGTGCACACCTGTAGTTCCAGCAACTTGGAAGCCTGAGGCAGAAGATCACCGGAGCCCAGCAGGTCAAGGCTGCGGTGGCCAGGAGTGTGCCACTGCCCTCCAGCCTGGGCGAA
>NW_007044147.1:0-1245 GCF_000164805.1 Carlito syrichta | reverse complement strand
GAGTAAATACCTAAGAATATGCTAAATGCATCACATAAAAATACTATACTGTCTTTGTAACCAGCTGCCAAAAATATTCTAAAGTTGCTGTGCCATTTTTTTATTTTTGGCAGAAAAGCAAAAGTTATTTATTAAAATGTGAGTATTTATTCTGACATGTTTAAGCTTCAGTCTCCTTTAAAGTGCTTTCTTTGTGATGTGCATATTGAGATCTTTTTCCACTGCTCATAACAGTTTTTTAACTTGTCGATTTTGTTACCTTTTATTGCTTTTGTCATTTTTTATTTTGTCATTTTTTTATTTCAACTCTTCCACATTGGAAGTCCCTTTAAGGATTATTTTAATCAAGAAAAACAGTCAGTCAGGCTCGGTCGCTCAGCCTGTAATCCCATGCTTTGGGAGGCTGAGGTGAGTGGATTGCCTGAGCCCATGGGTTCAAGACCCACCTGGGCAACTTGGTGAGACCTCATTTCTACAATAAATAAAAAAATCAGCCGGGCATGGTAGCGTGTGCCTATAGTTCTAGCTACATGGAAGGCTGAGGTGGAAGGATCGCCAGAGCCCAGTAGGTCGAGGCTGCAGTGGCTGGGAGCAACCACTGCACTCCTGTCTGGGCAACAGAGTGAGACTCCAACTCAAAAAAAAAAGAAAACAATATCTCTCTGGACCTAAAATGTAAATATTGAAGAGTCACAGGACACAAAGTTAATATACAAAATTAAATTTTTTCCTATATACTATCAGTGAAAAATTGAAATTTGAAATTTTGAAAAACCAATACCATTTACCAAAAAGATTTCAAAAAGTTCTAAATAAAGTGACCTACAGTCCATGCTTGTTAATTGGAAGACTCAGCAATATTAAGGTGACAATTATACTCAACTTGATCTATAGATTTAATGCAATGTCAGTCAAAATCCCAGCAAGTTTTTTGCCAATATTGCAAAACTGATTCTAAAACTTATGTGGTTCACTAATCTTTACAGAAATGCAAATCAAAACTATGATGAGATACCACCTAACTCCAGTAAGAATGGTCATCATTAATAAATAAAAAATGTTGCTACAAGTGCAGACAAAAGGGAACACTTACACATTGATGGTGGGGGTGCAATCTAGTTCACCCTCTATGGAAAGCAATGCGGTGATTCCTAAAAGAACTAAAAGTTGACCTTCTATACAACCCAGTAATCCATCTCCTGGGAATATGCCCAGAGGAACATAAATTTTTCTACAAAAAAGACC
>NW_007044146.1:0-804 GCF_000164805.1 Carlito syrichta | reverse complement strand
CCAAGTTGTTAGTTAATAGTTGCTATAATCACTAAGCTGCTATGTAGCCAATACTGAAAATTGTACCTATAAAAGCTGTCACAAACTGCACTACTTTTTTAAGAGTTATTTTTTCTGGCATTTGCCTGCTCTTGACCTGCACGTTAAACTCAGTTTGCTGGCGTGAATTCTTCTCACTTAGTCATAACAGCTATCCACCTGGGGAAGGTGGGACACACCTCATTAATAAGGGTACCTCACAAGGAACATTTGTATACCTAACCCTCAATTGTAACCCACAATTTCAAAATAAAAATTAAAAGGGAAAAAAAAAGCCTCACTTTGGAGCAGAGCAGAGAGACTTACTGTCCATTATAAGAGATTTAAGTTTTCTAATTCAGAGTTTATCTCCAGTAATCTCACATATTTTGTATTTTACAGACAGGGTCTCATTTTGCTGGCCAGGCTGGAATGCGATGGTGGTTTTTCCTCAATTCCTGGGCTCAATGATCCTGCTTCCTCAGTTTCCTGAACAGCTAGGGATGTTGGTATGTTCCAGGCATGGGCTATTGTTATATTTACCAGCTGGTCTCAAACTCCTGGCCTCAAGCAATTCTCCAAGATAAGTCTCCCATCGTATTGAGATTGCAGGCAAGAGTCAGTGAATAGCTCAACAGTAAAAAATAAATTAAAAGGAACTAAAAATGCTCAACACAACACAATGATTCTTTTTTTGAGTTGAGGTCTCACTCTGTCACCCAGACTGGAGTGCAGTGGCACACTCCTGGCCACCACAGCCTTGACCTGCTGGGGTCGAGCGATCCT
>NW_007044145.1:0-852 GCF_000164805.1 Carlito syrichta | reverse complement strand
AAAAAAAAAAGTAAAGAAAGAAAAAGAAATAGCCACCCTGTGAGAAAGTGGGGAGTCTGGAGGCCAGAAGAGTAATAGGTATGGGTGAAGATGGTGGTATCTCAGGCTGAAAATTGCATCGTGGAGAATTTTGAAGACACCCTGGCTCATGGGATGAGGCTCCAGCCACTTCTTGAAGAAGTAACCCTCTGTGCCCTTCCCTGAATCTGCCCAAGTTCTCCTTCCCCTCCCTACCCAAATGTGGGCTGAGCTAGAGATGGGCAGAGAGACTACAGAGATGTTAGGCATTGCTGAGGCTTCCTGTGGCTGGACAGAAAGTGGCAAGAAGCCCAATCCTGAGGACATGATGCCCAAAGATCAAGACTTTGATTCCTAGTCCAATTGGACATCCACAAGGAGGATGCTAGAGAATGCAGGGCACATCCCCATGGATGGCACCATGTTTCACAGCCAGCACCTCTTCAAGGACAAGGTGGTGCTGGCCATGGATTTGGGCACAGGCTTCCCCTGCGAGTCTGCTGCCAAGGCCGGGGCTGTAAGGTCATTGGAATCAAGTGTCCTGGTATTTCTGATTATGTGGTGAAGATCACCAAAGCCAACAAGTTAGACCACATGTTGACCACCATCAAGAGGAAGTGGGGGAGGTGGCACTCCCAGTGGAGAAAGTGGACACCAACATCAGCGAATAGATGGGTTACTGCCTCCTCCGCGAGTTCATGCTCAACACCATACCGTACACCTGGTACAAATGACTGGCGCCCTTGACCTCATCTTCTCAGATGGAGCCACACTGTATATATGATGGCCATCCAGGCAGTACCAAGAATACAAGATCTACTGGTGGGAGAAAGG
>NW_007044144.1:0-1431 GCF_000164805.1 Carlito syrichta | reverse complement strand
GGCTCAGGTGGAAGGATTGCCGGAGCCCAGCAGGTTGAGGCTGAAGTGGCCAGGAGCGACCACTGCACTCCAGTCTGGATGACAGAGTGAGACTCCAACACACACACACACACACACACACACACACACACACACACACACACACAAAACACTCCAGTTCCACTATATATTTTAGTAAAATTTTAAAGAACAGATGGCTTTCAAGATGTTATTATCATGAAAAAAATATTTAGATCTTCCTCTCTGAGTTGATGTTTATAGAAAACTAATATTTCATAAATTCCAAGTTACTATGGTGTATTATCTAGATGTTGTTCCTGTAATTCTATAAATATAAAAATTGTAACTTTCTATGTAACTTTAGTATTAATCAGCAATTATACTAATGGAAGATAAAGTCAACCCATTTATTTTTAAAATTTTTATTAAAGAAATAAACAAATAACTTGAAAGAAGCATGCTAGATAAACCAGAAAATAATGTCACATTTACATAAAGACATGCTATGGACTTCTCTAATTTTGGGGGAACACTCTTTTCAGCATATGAGAATAAAAGCTAAATTCTAAATACCTACTTTCTTTCGTGTATTTTTACTTGTACTTAGGAATAAACTAGGTTAGTTAGGCAAGGGTTTGGAGCAATCAGCACCATGAGATAGCATCTGGAGCACTCTGCCAGATGGAGCCCACAGTAATATACCTGGTCTGAGATCTAGAGGTGCCAACTAAGAAGGACAGTCCTGAATTAAGTGGCGATAGAACACCTGTGATAAAGGCAAGTTGAATTTTCCAGATATAAGAGATATTTAAATTATAGATTATCTGTTATAACTGCAGTCACCTTCAAAAACCCTCCTGCCCTTTCCCCAGTGGCTCCATTTCTCACGTGGATTTTCCCCACCCAGCAGACTTGACCATCTAGCCTAAGTATAGTAGATATGTATAAAGTTTGCTCTGAAATAAAGTCTACTTCTACATCCAGGCAAGTAATGGCTTGAGACTTGCCCTCCACTGTAATTTTGTTAGATTGTGGCTCTAGTCAGCTTTTTGTATAATTTTTTTTTTGAGTTGGAGTCTCACTCTGTCACCCAGACTGGAGTGCAGTGGCCGCTCCTGGCCACCACAGCCTCTACCTGCTGGGCTCCAGCGATGCTTCTGCCTCAACCTTCCAAGTAGCTGGAATTACAGGCGCACACTACAACGCCCGGCTAATTTTTGATTTTATTGTAGAGATGCGGTCTCACCAAGTTGCCCAGGGGCGTCTCGAACCCGCTGGCTCAGGCAATCCACTCACCTCAGCCTCCCAAAGGTGCAGGATTACAGCCTGAGCCATCGAGCCCGGCTTGTATAAATTTTATAGCAGCTTATTTAAAGAAGTTCCTCCTTGGGACAAAAACTTTCCTTGCAGGTACCTCACTTTACTGAAGAG
>NW_007044143.1:0-628 GCF_000164805.1 Carlito syrichta | reverse complement strand
CATGAGGGATACGTATGTAGTTAACTATTAAGTCAGATGGCCTGACACCTGGTTAGATAGTGATGTCAAACTACTTAAAATCAGCTGGTTAGACTGCAGGCTAACCAGTTCAGTCAACTAGTTGAGAGAGCAGTCTAGTCAGCTGGCTAGCTGTTTAATCCTGCTAGTTAATTCAAGTGGCTATCCATTGGCTAGGTAGGTAGCTAGTTAGTTAAGTCAGCTTGCTACCCAGCTGGCCAGCTGTTAAAGACAGCTAGAAAATTCAGCTGGCTAGCCACCTGGCTAGGTAGGTAGATAGCTAATCAAGTCAGCTGGCTTACCAGCTGGCTAGCTAGTTAAGTCAGCAACTTAAATCAGTTTTTTAGCCGGCTGTCTAGCTAGGTGACTAGCAAGTTAAGCCAGCTGGCTAGCTGGATGGCTCACTAGTTAAGTCTGCTAGTTATGTCAGCTGGTTAGCCGGCTGGCTAGCTAGGTGTCTGGCAAGTTAAGTCAGCTGATTAGCAAGATGGTCAGGTAGGTGGCCAGGTAGTTAAATCAGCTGGCTAGCTGGCTGACCAGCAGGGTGGCTGCCTAGTTAAGCTGGCTGGCTATTCAAATGTCCAACCAGCTGGCTGGCTATTTAAACTGT
>NW_007044142.1:0-802 GCF_000164805.1 Carlito syrichta | reverse complement strand
GAGGCTGATGTCATAAATGATAATTTGACATGCTTATTCCCTGACATTACTTACCTCTTTTAATGTAAACATTAGCCTTTTAGTCAATCTACTGAATGAATGAAATAACCATTAAGTGAAATCTTTCTTCTCATACCTGGAAATTGCAATAAAGAATTCATATGATTTGGGCTCAGTGGCTCAGCCTGTAATCCCACGTCTTTGAGAGGCTGAGGTGAGTGGATTGTCTGAGCCCGTGGGTTAGAGACACGCCTGGGCAGCGAGACCTCATCTCTACAATAAATCAAAAAATCAGCTGGGCATGGTAGTGCATGCCTGTCCTTCAGGCTACTTGGAAGGTTGGGGTGGAAGCAACATCGGAGCCAATCAAATGGAGCCTGTGATGGCCGGGAGCGGCCATTGTGCTCCAGTCTGGGCAACAGAGTGGGACTCCAAAACGCACACACACAAAAAAGAATTCACATGAAACCAAAAACAATCATGAATAGCCAAAAGAATCTTATCAAAAGAAACAAAGCAGTAGATATCACTGTTCCAGACTTCAAACTTTACTATATGTTTACAGTAATCAACACAGCCTGGTATTCGTACAAGAATAGGTCTATAGGCCAATGGATCAGGACAGAGAATGAAATTCTCAAATTCTCAACCAACTCTTCTTTGAAAAAAACTCCAAGACCCCTGGGTAATTGAAAACATTTTCAGAAAATGATACTGGGAAAAGGCTGACCACATGAACAAGGTTGAAACTGGACCCATATCTATCACCATACACATTAACTCTAAATGGACCAAGACCTAA
>NW_007044141.1:0-6456 GCF_000164805.1 Carlito syrichta | reverse complement strand
TCCATTGTGTATATGTACATTTTTTTAATCCAATTCACATCGATGGGTTGTACAGTTGTTTCCATAATTTTGCTATTGTGAATAATGCTGCAATAAAATGTGTGTACAGGTATCTTTCTCATAGAGTGGTTTGAGTTTCTCCAGGCATACTCCCAGAATGTGGATTGCCAGGTCATGTGGAGGGTTGATTTTTAGATGTTTTAGAAATCATCACACTATTTTCCACAGAGGTTGTACTAGTTTACACTCCCACCAACAGTGTAGAAGTGCTCCCTTTCCTGCACATCCTCTCCAGCATCTGTTGTTTTTTGAGTTATGGATGTTGGCCATCCTGACGAGCTAGATGGTTTCTCAGTGTGGTTTTCATTTGCATTTCTTTGCTGACTGGTGAGGTTGAGCACTTTTTCATGTATCTGTTAGCTGCCCATATATCTTCTTTTGAGAAGTGTCTATTCATATATTTTGCCCACTTTTTTCTCTTTTATTTTAGAGATATAGGGTACAATTCAGGGCTAGGTTTGCAAATGTTCATTATGCAGGTCCCCTTGTTGACGAAGTGTGCCCTCCCTCTGCCAGCAGATTCCCACTACTGTCGATACCACCTCCTCCCTACTCCCCCAGAAGTTTTATGCTACTGCCAGTTCTTTTCTTATAGTATTACGATAGTTGTGCAAGGTCCGCTTATGAGTGAGAACATGTGACACTCAGTTCTTTGTTTCTGTGAAAGATCACTCAGTATTACAGACTCTAAGTCCATCCAGGTTGCTGTGAAGTTCATGATTTTGTTCTTCTTTATGTCTGCATAATATTCCACCATGTATATGTACCACATTTTTTTTTAACCCAGTCCTCTTTTGATGGGCAGCACGGTTGTTTCCATGTTCTTGCTGCTGTGAACAAGGCTGCGATAAACATATGTGTACAGGTATCTTTTTCATAGAGTGACCTGAGTTCTTCTGGGTATATTTCTAGTAAGGGGATTGCAGGGTCTTATTGTCCACTTTTTAATAGGGCTGGTTGGGTCTCTTTTAAAATACAGGCTTATTCTTCCTCTTGGTCTACCTCATTCCTCTTCTCATTAAAGCACAATCTATCTGAAGAAGATGAGTTGTTCCTGTCCAATCTGGGTTTTACCAGTTGCATCCTCCTGGTTAATTTAACATATTCCTCTATTTCTTTTGTCCTCAATTTAGCAATTCATTCTAGAGCCTTCAGGTTTGAGCTGTTGACAGGACTACCCTTCAGAGGTGACACTGCATTTTAACTGGACGTCCGATTCCGGAGCCCAGGCTCTTTGCCACATCATTTAGTTTACCCAAGGATACTTGTCTAAAAATGTTGTAACCTATAAGTGGCAGGTGTTCTAGCTTACTTTCATATTTGTTGCCAGTTGAGCTCGCAGATAGAAGCTTTTCTATCTTATTAAGAGCCATTTCAAACAGGTATTCAGCAATGTGGGAATTTTTAGGGCAATAGTGTATTCTGGGTGAATTTTAAGCCTTGTTTCATTCATACCAAATAGATATTTGAATGACAAACACAGGTAACTAAGAAAACTGCACAAACCTGATAAAATAGGGCTCATTACCAGGAATTTCTCTTGCATTCTTACTAAACAAAAGAAAAGAAAAACTCATGCAGAGAACCCCCTAATCACTATTTTGTCCACTTGAGCAAAGTTTGACACAAACCCTAATTCTGCTCTCCCTGATTGAATGATGCTGACAGTCAGTCTTCTTAGATTTTAGATATGATCAAGATATGCACAACTTCAGAAAAGAATATGGTTCCTCTCTCAACTGAAATAGGTCAGCTATTTCTTGCTCAAAATTATGATTATTTTTCTTTATCTTGTTAAAAATGCTTATTTTGTTGCTGTATTTTGCCCTAATGTAAAACATCAGTTTATTTTGAAGTGGAAGTATTATAAACTCATTACAGACTCAGAATCTTTTTTTTATAATCAATATTTTTTATTATGATATTGTGGTGTACAGTTAAGGGTTAGGTATACAAATACGTTTCGTTCAGGCACCCTTGTTGATAAGAGGTGTCTTCCCATCCCCAGACAGATATTTGCTACCGTTAATCCCATTTCCCTCCCCCCGCATAGTTTCCCACTACTGTAAGTCATTTTCTTATAGTATTACATTGGATGTTCAAGGTCCACTATATGAGTGAGAACATGTGACACCCAGATCTTTGTTTCTGTGAGAGGTCACTCAGTATTGTAGACTCTAGTTCCATCCAGGTTGCTGCGAAATTCATGATTTTGTTCTTTTTTATGGCTGCATAGTATTCCATCGTGTTTATGTACCACATTTTATTAATCCAGTCGTCTTTTGATGGGCAGCATGGTTGCTTCCAGGTTCTTGCTATTGTGAACAATGCTGTGATAAACAAACATGTGCAGATATCTTTTTTATAGAGTGATTTGAGTTCTTCAGGATATAATCCCAGTAGGGAGATTACAGGAGACTCAGAATCTTTAATTTGCATGTTCTATTTTTATTTTTTTAAGGCTTTTTTTTAGTTGAAATCTCACTCTGTTGCCCAGACTGGAGTGCAGTGGCCATTCCCGGCCACCGCAACCTCGACCTGCTGGGCTCCGGCGATCCTTCTGCCTCAGCCTTCCAAGTAGCTGGAACTACAGGCATGCACTACCACGCCCAGCTAATTTTTGATTTATTGTAGAGATGAGGCCTCGCCAAGTATCCCAGGCGGGTCTCTAACCCGCAGGCTCAGGCAATCCACTCACCTCAGCCTCCCAAGGCGCGGGATTACAGGCTGAGCCACTGAGCCCAGCAGCATTTCTATTTTTATTAATGAGTTGCTTAGCTTTTATTTTACTTGACTAGGAAAACACACATCTGAAAAGTAAAAATGCTTCCTGACATAGGCCACAGAGCTTCTTTTTTTTTTTTTCTGGCTAATATGTTTTTCTTCCAATTTTTAAAATTCATTTTCATGTAGGATTTTAATCTATTTTGTAAACATTAGGTCTCTGAAGTACTTAATATGAGTATGCATATAATACTCCAAATTCAGAATTCATCCATGCTTATCAATATTCCAAATGCATTATTCATTTTTAATAGCCTGGCTACAAAATCCAAAATCATGCTGATTAGATAGCAGTATGAACTGAGTCTAAGGAGAAAAGCATTTCTGTGAAAACACCATTAGAAACTGAGATTTCGTTTTAAATCAGCATACTTCTGTTATCTAAGGAAACTTTTTCCTTTTCAATACAGAAATATTTTACATTGAAAAAAACATACAGCTTGAGTACATAAAATGTAAATTCAAAGCACATTATAGATTTTCCATTTTAAAAGGAAAGTTTTAAAAGTATAGAAACAGTGAAAAGGCTGTGTGTGTGTAAAAATTGTTTTGTAATTATATTTGTAATTTTTTTTAAAATAGCATATATGGGCACTTTTCCTCCTTGGATATGTCATCCTTCCTTTTAACTCAACACTGCGTTTTCAAAATCTGCAAATGTTAGTATATAAAAACTTAATTTACTCATTTTAACGCTATATAATAGTCATTTTATGTACTAAATCTAGCCATATTTTAAAATAGGTACTTTGTTGTTTCCAAATTTAAGATATTATAATAATGTTAAAATGAACATCCTGGTACAGGTCTTCTTTGTACAGCGGGTTTGCTGTATCTTACAGGATATGCATTTTTAATTTTACCCAGTGAGGAAGTTCATTTCCCCCACATAATTAATCACTAGCTCTGATATCATCAAGTTAATTTTAATAATATAGTGTCGATATAACCCCAGTGAAACATCTTGTTTTGTAAACCACTGAGGGTGAGCATCATTCATGTTGTTTTTCACTTTTTTCTTTTTCAGGGGGTCTTTTTTTGTCTTCTAATTAAGCTATTTTTTCATGTCTTTAAGCCCATTTCTCGATAGAATTGTTCATCTGTTTATCATAATGATAAAGTATAGATCTTTTTAGTACTTATCTTTGATTTACCATAAATTTTATAGATTTTTAAGGGAAATACATTAAACCTATTTATCATGTCAGTAACTAAAAAAACCCTTCATAAAGACATTTTCTTTCTAAGCTGACTCTGTTTCCAACATACCAAGGCCTCAGGAACATGACAGCAAGTGGAAAGGAAGAAGATAAAACTGTTGGTACTTACTGAGAATATGTCCCAGGAGAAAGAAAAGAAATCCAATGACCCTGCCTATGTCCTTGTTAAGTGGACCTCCTGATATTTGCTAACAGGAGGAAAACTTGTCTACTGTCCTTATCTACGTCCTTAGTTGAAAGCTCCTAAATAAAGAATTACCAACATTAAATAAACTCTGAGTCTATGAAACATGGTTCTTTGAAGATGGTTATGCAGTCTGTAAACATCTCTGGATTATAAAAGAGAAGTTTAAAAATTTGTATTTCTTTCTGTGTGAGAAATCTTACAAAATAGCCCTTGTGGTCCTCATCTATTATTCTGGGCCAGGGAGATGAGTCTCCCATGGAAAACAAGATCCTGTGGAACCACACAGAATGTCCTACAACTCTTTCTACTATCACTGTGCTCTTTGATTCTAAGTTATCAGTAAAACTGATCATGAATAAGATCTTTCTGATTCATGGAATTCCATTTGACAATCCAACCGTAGGGGTTTGTTCACAAGTGTTGGCAGCTATTTTGTCAGGGCTAAGCTGAATTTCTGTACTGTCTAGGGTCTACCTAGCTTTTAGATTCTCTCTCTCTCTGCCTATGTGATTTTACTTGACACATCATGGAAACCATCTTTCTACTGATTTCAGTTTCTTCATGAAATGCTCTCTCTGCCATCTTCCTGCTTACTCTCGCCTCAAGACAACTGTTAAATTCTTCTTTTCCTTCCTAGCAAAGGATTCAGGGATGCTCCATTTCAGCCAGGGCCTTGAAGAAAAATTAGATTTTACCTAGAAAAACAGCACATAGCTTATGAATGTGGTAGAGTTATGTTATGCTTTGTTTTAATGGGGCCAAGAATTGAGTTGAGTTAATATTCTTTAATATCCACTTAAAATGTAAACTAAACACACATCTCCTTTTGCCACATCACTTTTCTATAAATAAAATGTGTTACTTTGTTAAAATTTTAAAATATTGATAAACCAGCTTTCAGAGTAAAAATTTTTGGTACTGGCTGATCGGAAGGCTGATTCTGTGAAAATCACATACCATCTCATAGGTAGAAACATACAAACTATTAATAAAATTCATATAAAAATAAAAAACTTATTAAAACTATGGCTAAGGCATTTTACAATGGTATTTACTCCTCAGATGCTCTGTAACTATTTGTTTATTAACTGACTATTCCTGGGGATAAGCTACTTGGATTCTATCTGAAAATGAGGAAAAGGTCATTAAATTAACTTGCTCACAAAGTTTTCAACAGGCTCTCAATGGCATAAAGATTGAGAAATTAAAGTCAATATCCTTATTTTGTTCTCAGTGTTGAATAGTCAATCAATGCGGATCCTTAGAAAATCAATGTCCACAGGCTATTGGATCCCACAAGAGCTACTTTTTAAAATCATTATTAAAATAGATAGAAAACCAAGGTAATTACATCATAAGACAGTAAATATACAATAATCATGATGAGAAAATTCTGTCATTCCAAAAAATGACATATATAGACTCTTTTTTTTATTTTTGGAGTTGGAGTCTCACTCTGTCGCCCAGGCTAGAGGGCAGTGGGACGCTCATGGCCACTGTAGCCTTGACCTGCTGGGCTTAGGCGATCTTTCCACCTCAGCCTTCCAAGTAGCTGGAACTACAGATGCATGCCACCATGCCTGGATAATTTGTTTTTTATTTATTGTAGAGACGAGGTCTCATCAAGTTGCCCAGTCTTGAACCCCCAAACTCAGGCAATCCTCTCGCCTGGGCCTCCCAAAATGCCAGGATTACAGACTGAGCCACGGCACCCAGTCCAGATACAGACTCTTAATTTTAACCAGTTGATAAAAAAATACTTCAAACAGAGGAATACAAAAATATATGAATAATATTAGGAGACGTTCTTCCTCAGCACAGTATAAGCAATTTCTTCAAGACCCAAGAAAATTGCCTTTAAATGAACACAGGTAGAAAAAGGATGCCAGGATAAGAGGTGACTCACCAATTGCCCTTTCAAAAATCTGGTTGATGGTCACTATCAAGGATGAAGAATATATTAAACTCAACACAAATATATTATCTAATTTCACTGCTATAAAGTAAGTGGGAAATACACATACCAGTTACAGAAGACAAATCAATATAATTATAATATGGTGTTAGGGAGAGACAAAGAACTGAGATAACTGGTCAGTAATAGAAACTGTTGCACAGTTTATCTTCCAAATTCTGGAGTCAGACTTCCTGAACTCCATAAACTGATGCTGTGCTTACTGTGACCGTGGGCAAGCGACTTAAACT
>NW_007044140.1:0-1738 GCF_000164805.1 Carlito syrichta | reverse complement strand
AAACACTTTTCACTTTTGTAAAATTATGTACACAAAAATGAACCACTGAAATCTGAATTCAAAAGTGAAAAACCACAGTTTAGCAGATTAGTGCTCTACAACAGAACTTTGAAGGAGTTTATGAAATGTGCCTTTCTGTGTGGAAGAGAGCGGCTCGAAGGTAGATGTCACATACCCACTGTCCTATGCAGTGGGCCATGACTTGGCTAGGAGGGTGTGGATCGACTTAAGGGATACCATTTCAGCGTCTCTTTCATCAGGATCCCTTGCTGTTAATGGTGATTTCATTCCTTGCCTTTTCTCTTCGGATTGGCACCAGGAGCGCATCTCCAGCCTTCCTCTGTAACGTTTAGTAGCCTTAGCAAATCCTCCTTGCTCCTGTGGAAAGCTTCCTAATGTTGTTATTCAGAGGAACTGAACCATTCAGTGGGACTGTGTTTCCACATAGTCCCCAGCTCAATTTGGGTTGAAAAGAGAAAAGATTGTAGTGAATTGAAGAAAAGGGAACACATGACAAGGTACGTTCTTATAAAATCAAGTCTGCAGCCATTCAGGGGAGTAGAAGAGAGGACAGGGACAGAAACAAAGAGTAGATTGCCCATTATGCCTTTGCTTCTAAAGTTAAGATGCTGGACTCTAGCATCCAGTGGCTGTGGAAGAAAAACATGACCAATCACAGGTCCCAGTTATGAGTATGCTGTAGGAGGATAAAGAAGACTGTTTTCTGATTCTTTAGAATCAGCTTATGAGCTACTTGGCTTTAGCCAAAAGACTTTTCAGTCTTGGATGGAAAACTCAATTCAGACTACTAGAACCTAGCTGGGAGAGAAGGAGGCCAATCCAGGAGTAAAGGCATCAGGAAGAGGATAGAGCCAGGTCGTGTATATGGCCAGTCCTCCCGGTGATAACTAGTCGTGGGTCTTATCATTTTCAGGCACAACTTGGAATGATTTGACAGTTAACCTGTGAGCCCGACATGGTGGCGTGCATCTAAAATTCCTTCCAGCTACAAGGAAGGCTGAGTCCACCAGTTGGAGTCTGCGATGCCCATGAGCACCTCACTGCACTCTAGCCTGGGCGACAAGAGTGAGAATTCACACAAAAAAAGAAACAAGATGCCTACAACTCCTAGTACCCTCTTTCTATGATAAATGCCTCAAGGCCTGCTCTTGACTGCAAATGGCATGCCCTTGAACTACTCAAACTCTGAGGAAACTGAAACCCTGTCCCCCTCCTGCCTGTGCTGAGACCTCTTGGAAGCTGCTGACTCAGTCTTGGTCCCTCATTCCTCAGAAATTCCCCAAATTTCTGCATCTTGCTCTGGCTTGTGCCACTTCCGTTCAATCCTTGCTTCCTCAATGGCTAGGGCATTGCAAAGATCTTTCCGACTCATCCATGAAACTTTGTCCTCACGATGGCGCTGTGGCTCCAGAGGACGCTCACAGGCCTGTCTGACACCCGCCCATCAACTTGGAAAAAAAAGGGCCATCGAACTCTCCTCCCTGTGAACCACCTTCAGTTTTTTTCTTCCTGAGCTCAACAAAGTTCCAGACACTTGGAAGGCTGAGCTGGAAGAATCGCCCGAGCCCAGGAGTTGGAGGCTGCAGTGTCTGTGACCGTCTACTCTGTGCGACAGAGTTAGACTCTGACTCTAACAATCAAACCCCAAAATAAAGAAACAAACCCTTGAAAAATGAAAAATGAGTAATGTTGGAAAATCGTGAAGAAAGAGCATTGC
>NW_007044139.1:0-768 GCF_000164805.1 Carlito syrichta | reverse complement strand
GTTTGTTCACCTTTGAACTCAGGTTTAAATTGTTCACTTTTGAGTACATAATTTTACAAAAAGTGAAAAGTGTTTTCAAAACATGGGAGGAGGAAGACAGGTCAGAAAGAAGAAGATGAAGCATATATCTACGATGTTTTGATATCCCTTAGCTTAGATTCCCCCCATCTCCACAATTGTACAGGGTAGATTGAGATAACTGCTGTTACCTGGCACAGAGTACAACAATTCTTATGGATATTACTGCATGTTTTTTCATCTGAATATAATTTACACTTGGAAATTTGAATTTCATATTTTGGTTGTCGAAGAGTTTGGTTGTCCACCATTTAAGGCAAAGAACCATTCATCATTAATAAGTAGCAGGTTTCAGTAAAATGTTTTGAAGGCCATAGTTCCACTCCAGCAAACAACCGTTCACATTTTTCTGTACCGTGGGCTCTGGGCTGAGTTGGAGTCTCACTCTGTGATCCGCACCGGAATGCAGTGGCCTCTCCCGGCCACCGCAACCTCGACCTGCGGGGCTCCATTGCTCCTTCCGCTTCAGCCTTCCGAGGAGCTGGCATTACAGGCATGTGCGACCACGCCAGGCTGATTTTTTGATTTATTGTAGAGATGAGGACTCCCCAAGTTGCCCAGGTTTGTCTCGAACCCGCGGGCTTAAGTTGTCCTCTCCCCGCAGCCTCCTCAATCGCAGGATTACAGGCTGAGTCAGGGAACCTGGCTATTTTCTGTTATGGTTTGGAGATGGAGTCTCACTCTGTCGCC
>NW_007044138.1:0-676 GCF_000164805.1 Carlito syrichta | reverse complement strand
GAATTAACAGCTTGCTATAAAGTTAGCCAGCTGGGTTAGCCAGCTGACTTAACTAGCTGACTTAACTAGCTAGCCAGGTGTCTAGCCAGTTGATTTAAGTAGCAAGCTATCTTGCTAGCTAGCTGGCTAGGCAGCATACTTAGCTATGTAACTAGCAGGCTAGAGATCTGACTTAACTATCTAGCGACCTAGCTAGCCAGGTGTCTAGGCAGATGACTTAACTAGGTGACTTAAATAGCTAGCCAGCTGGCTAGCAGGCTGACCTAACTCCCTAGCTACCTCGCTAGCTGGTTTGATATCCAGCTGTCTTAAATAACTAGGTAATTATGTAGCCTGCTTGTTTGCCAGCTGACTTAACTATCCATCTCCTTAGTTAATCAGATGCCTAGTGAGCTGACTTAACTAGGCTACTTAACTAGCTGACTTCCAAGTCAGGTAAATGGCTAGCCAGTTGACTTAAATACTGACATAACTAGATAGCAAGCTGACAACTAGCTTATTTAACCAGGTAGCTACCTAGCTAGAAAGTTGGGCTAACTAGCTGTCTTAACCATCTAGCTACCTAGCTAGCTATCTAGATATCCAGCAGCCAAAACTATCTGACTTAACTAGTTACCCAGCTGACATAACTAGTTGACTTATAAAACTAGTTTCCTAGACAGCCTTCTTACTTAAC
>NW_007044137.1:0-691 GCF_000164805.1 Carlito syrichta | reverse complement strand
TTTTATGTGGAAAATCATGGCCACCATGTTCTTCCAGTTAATGGCAGAACTCTAACTCTAACCTAAGCTTCCAGTAGAGGTGTGAACATCCAACTTCTTTGCTTCTTTCTTATTCCTCATTTTTCCCTAACATAATTGTTCTTCACATCAAAGATTAAAATTTATAAAACACACACACACACACACACACACACACACACACAGAGAGAGAGAGAGAGAGAGAGAGAGAGAGAGAGAGAAAGAGAGATATAAATGATGTCAGGAAAATAATTTACTGGGTTAAATCAGCCTATTACCTAACACACCCATGTTTTACTCTTCAAACTGATCAACATGTGATATATAACACTGTAGAAGGCAGAATTTGAAGATAATCCCCCAAATGCCTGGCCCTGAGAGAGCATATCTTTAGAACATCCACCCTTTGAGTTTGGTAGATCCTACAAATATGAGAAGATACCATTCTGGGATTTGGTTCATCAAGAGGGAGATGATTTGACTGGATCTGACCTAATCAGGCGAACACTTAAAAGGGACTGGAGTCTCCTGAAGTTAGACTGGAAGTGTGAGAAGATCCATGGAAGGGTGACTTGGCAAACACACAAGACTGGCCTCTGGTTAAGAGCAAGCAATATATAAAAGAACCTCAGTCTAACAGCCACAAGGAAATTAATTCTGCCAACAACTGGAG
>NW_007044136.1:4500-5289 GCF_000164805.1 Carlito syrichta | reverse complement strand
TTATCTTACAGTATTCTGCAATAGAACTTCAGTTGGCGTTTGAACTCCTGTGTAGGTTAATAAAACAGTACTGAGTCTCGAATCACTTGACAATGGGGACATCGACCCACTGTGGTTTGAAGAAATTGGGAGGAACAGCAAGAAAGCAAAATGGAAAAGCTTGTCATGATTGGCCTTATTTTTAATTATGGGAAATAATGAGGAGGATGTATTTGAAAGTATTAGAACACTTCACTGAGATAAAAAGACTTCTTTACTTATTTTCACTGTACCAATTTTGGATTTTCCCACTGATTTCCAACTAGTGGTGTCATTAGTCTTGACTTCGCTCTGTGTCTTGCGGTCATAAGATGACCTTGTGTCATTGTTCCCTGTGTCATCATGCACAACATTTCTCCTTTATACTTTCATTCTTGTTATGAAAAGATAATGTGTTGCTTTAAGATGACTATGATAGAAATGCATATGAAGTGGACTCATGGCTACCCTAAAGCATAGTAGAAGAGACTTGGGAAATTTAACCAACACATGTGTCTACTGTCACATAGCACACACATTCTCAGAAGGCTGGTGCTCATTGACCTCATAACTGAAATGTCACACCAACCTATCTCCTAGGATTTGAGTTGAGTGGCTAATTTAAAAGCCCATGTGGCTTTTCCTGCCTATATGCTTTATGGTACTCTGAGAATTTCCAACAGAAAAGATGAAGTCAAGAAAACAAAAGACTGATTACCTTTTTAATGAAACCTAATTCCAAGGTTTGTGATCGCCTGCTCCCCCCAAAAA
>NW_007044136.1:0-2025 GCF_000164805.1 Carlito syrichta | reverse complement strand
TGCTATGCCTTGTTGTGCACCTTTTTACCAAGTTGATAGGCTGGTGTAGACAAGACCAGTAGATCGTCTTGAGCAACAGCGCCATCATGAGGAAACTGTTTCATGAACCCCCAAATCAAGAGCATCTATGCAAGTCCTAGCAGTTGAGGAAGCAAGGACTGAACAGAGCTGGCAGAAGCCAGAGCCAGATGCAGAGACATGGGAAAATTCTGGTGAATGAGTGACCAAGACTGAGCTAGAAGCTTCCAAGAGGTCTCATCTCAGTAAATGGCCCATTATACCCACTGTATAGGACAGTGGGTATGTGACTTCTACATTTGAGCCACTCTCTTCCTCACACAAAAGCACATTTCATAAGCCCATTTAATAAGATGTTGTAGAGCTCTAATCTGCTAAATTATGTTTGTTCACTTTTGAATTGGCTTTTAAATTGTTCACTTTTTAGTACATAATTTTACAAAAAGGGAAAAGGGTTTTAAAACCATGGGTGGAATAAGACTGGTCAGAAAGAAGAAGAGAAAGTGTATACCTTTGTTGCTTTGATTCTCCTTGACATTGATTCACCCCATCTCCACATTTATACAGGGTAGATTGAAATAACTTGCTACTACCTGGCACAGATTACAACAATTTTTATGTATATTACTCCATTTAGTTTTATCTGAAGCTAATTTATACTTTGCAAATTTGACTTTCAATTCTGGTTTTCCAAGTCATGGGCTGTCCACCATTTAAGGCAATGAAACACTCATCATTAATAGCTAACAAGGTTCTATAATTAAGTATTAAGGCCATCATTCCAGTTCAGTAAATAGCTGTTCAAACTTCACTGTACCTTGCACCTTGGCCTGAACACAACTGATTGAACACAACAAATTGATGAACTTATCTCCAGTCCACAAGTAGCTTGACCTCTTCATTTCGTTCTGCCCACTGCTCTTTTCTAATATTATATTTGTGTGTGATCTACAAACTCCAATTCTGATAACAATTGGAGATTTGAAGTTATCAGAAGTTACATTCTTCAGTAACAACCTCCTGCTTCCCTTTCTGGTTGTGGCCCTTTCTCAGCACTTGCTCTATGACACTTTGGTGACTGACTGTCAGTCTGGTATGGCTCCAGGTCCCTCCTTTCCTGGGCACTGCTCTCAAGAGCAGACTTCACTGGATCAGGCTTATTGCCTAGATCTTACACCCTCTTCTGTGTACTGTGTATCAAAGAGCTCAATGGAGCTCATGCTGGCACAAGAACAAAGGATACAACATATTCAAGTGCAAGTGTCTCCATTATTATCTTATAGTATTCTGCAATAGAACTTCAGTAGACGTTTAAATTTCTATGTAGGTTGATTAATCAGTACAGAGGCTCAAATCACTTGACAATGGGAGCTTTGACCCACTGTGGTTTGAAGAAATATGGAGGAACAGCAAGAAAGAAAAATGAGAAAGCACCACTGGATTGGCCTTCTTTTAAATTATGGGAAATAACGTGGAAGATATATTTGAAAGCATTAGAACACTTCACTGAGATAAAAAGACTTCTTTACTTATTTTCACTATACCAACTTTGGATTTTCCCACTGATTTCCTGCCAGTGGTGTCATTAGTCTTTACTTCGCTCTGTGTCTTGTGATCATAGGATGACCTTGTGTCACTGTTCCCTGTATCATCATGCACAGCATTTCTCCTTTATGTTTATCATTCTTGTTATGAAAAGAGAATCTGCTGTTTTAAGATGACTATGATAGAAATGCATATAAAGTGGACTCATGGCTGACCCTGAAGCATAGTAGTAGAGACTTGGGAAATTTAGCCAACACATGTGTCTACTCTCATGTAGCACACACTTTCTCAGAAGACTGGTGCTGCACTGACCTCATAACTGAAGTATCACACCCACCTATCTCCTAGGATTTGCATTGAGTGGCTTATTAACAAGTCCATGTGGCTTTTCCTGCCTCTATGCTGTATGGTACTCTGAGAATTTCCAACAAAAAATGAAGCCAAAAAGACAAAGAGACCAAT
>NW_007044135.1:0-675 GCF_000164805.1 Carlito syrichta | reverse complement strand
AAAATACAGAAATATAAATCATTCCAAGTGGTGAAAGAAACTGCACTTCATGCTTAGGTGATTTCAGTTTACACAGCTCAAGGCACTGGTAATCTGACACAGGTTTCCTTTAACAATAGTAACGAGGCCTTCCCTAGAGATTCTCACTACAGTGCATTGCATTTAGCTGAATATGTGCACAAAAGACTCACTGGATGTAGATTTTATCACTCAGACTACTCAAAATTATATGCAAACACTACTGAAAAAGAAAAACACGCAGGCGTCGTTTTCTTTTTTTAAATCTTCCTTACCGATAGATGAAAGTCACAAAAGGCAAACACTTGAGGCTATCGTGCTCATTAAATTTTAAAATTCCATTTCTGCATTTTCTATTTGTGCAAATAAAATCTGAAATAAGCAAAGCACGTGGGTACATTTTCAAATTCATGCTCGTATTAATAAAGCAAAATTTAAATTACCCCTATACATATTATGGTATCGTCTTCATTAATTTTGTGGTAGGCTGGTTGAATAATTTTACCATGACAGAGAACAGGTTCTAAGGAATCCAAAATGTCTATCTTCCTCTTGGAGAGTAGGGAAATTTGAATAAAGAATACACATGAACACACTTAGCATTTATTCAACAGTCCAGTCCTGATCCCAGATATCCGATATCCTACTGTCTTTATA
>NW_007044134.1:0-775 GCF_000164805.1 Carlito syrichta | reverse complement strand
AAATACTGTATGAAGAGCATGGAACAAGATGATAAATATATGTAAGGGTTAAAAAATAAGTCAGCAATTTTATCATAAGCACAGAAAGACAAGTCAGGGCATAATTCTCCTAGTAAAATGATCTGTTGTATTTTTCTCCACATTGAATATATAGATGATTGTATAAATTGATGTTTATTAATTTCTATGTAACACTTTTATGAAAATTCTCAGCTTAGCCCTTAAATATCAGTATTTACTGCATTTGTTATATCTGATATACACACACACACACACACACACACACACACACACACACACACACACAGGGTTCTAAAATATGTATACACATTTTAAGAAAGGAGAAAAAAGTATTAAAATTGTAATACTCAATAAGATAAATACAAGTCACATTTGACTTCTGCAATTACAAGAAGCGCTCAAAGTAGTTCCATCAGTGTCCAGACACTTCTGATGATGGTGAACATCTCTTAAAATGTGTGTACATTTTCTTGGCACCCCAGTATATATACTACAATTGTTTGCTATAATTAGGGCATTGGAGAAAGTTTCCAGATAAAATACATGGCACCTTGTTAAAACTGAAGTTCAGATCGTTACGTATGTCTAAATAATAATTATTTTTAAAAATATATTTATCTCTCATATAGTACTTAAGATATACATACACTAAAAATTTATTTGCGTTTATCTAAGATTCAAATTTAACTGCTGGTGTCCTGTGTTTTTATTCGCTAAATATAGTAACTCTGGAGGAGTGATTACATATTTAGAG
>NW_007044133.1:0-1346 GCF_000164805.1 Carlito syrichta | reverse complement strand
TTCCCCACAGCATAAACATTAGGATTGAACTATGCAACGGAGCACTATTCTTGTTTCAATAGAGTGTTTGGAGTCCTGTACTCTGTAGAACCACATCTGTAATCACAAAGAAATTGAAGACAAAAGGAGATGAAAAAATCATGGAAGAAGTTGAAGGAAGCTGTTCTGATGGCTGGTGGTTACTGCCTAAGAGGGTGGGAATATTTGGTATTTGGAGATAGCTGCATAGAGAGGAAGGGATCTTTGCAAAGGTTGATAAAGGGGATGATTTTTCAAATTATTTGATTAGGGAGACCAGGGACAAGGAAGAGTTGCTTAAATATGGTGGCAGGGCTTTGGTCGAGCAGGCAAAGCCATTAGAACCTTGTCTCTCAAAGTGTGGTGTTCAGGATAGCCATGTCAGCATTTCCCAGGAACTAATGGGAAATATAAATTCTCAGTCATATTCCAGAGCTTTTGAATCAGAATCTCTGGGACTGGGGCCCAGCAGTCTGTAGTTGAACAATCTCTAGGTGATTGATATGCACATTCAAGATCGAGAACCACTGCTCCAAGGTACAGATTTTTCCAATCGTATCTGGGCATTTGCAATTCCTTAGGGAGTTTCAAAAATAATAATGTCTGTGCTTTCCCTCCAGAGGTTCTGATTTAATTGGTCTGGTATGACCTGGGCATTGAGGTATTTTATAGCTTCCCAGGTGATTTTAACGGTCAGTCAGGGTTGAGAATTACTCTAGAGCAAGCTTCCATCCTAAATTACTTTTTCAGACCTAACCATCTCTTTTCATACAAAATATTTTGCCATGTTTCCATTCCTATTCTTAAATGAAATGTATATGAATATTATTACTTATATATAGTCTTAACTGCAACATAAAAGAAAAATAACATAAAACTAATTTATAATAATTTGCATTTCAAATATTTTAGTTTGTGGGTCTGACCACATACAGGGAAGCAGGCAGAAACTTGCATGAATTATTATACATGTGACAGTTGCCAGTGTAGATTGACCCAGGTGTGTTGAATTGGCAACCCCCAAACCATGAGTGGCATGAGTGTCAGTGATGTGATTGCCTAAAAAGAACAGATCTTGGAAAAGTTTCTAACAAAATAATGAATAATTTTTCCTTTCTCTGAGCCCTGGTTGAAAGCCTGTACTTAGAAGGAGCAGTGACCTTATTCTAGTAGATACCATGATGCCCCACTAAGATGCCCTCCCCAAGTCTGAAGCACTGTCTCCCCAGTTGTTGAGAGGGCTGATAGCTGATGGCACTTTAGCTGATTGTCTTTGGGATTTGCCTTTGAGTGAAGAGTTTGCCTTGTGCAGGATCACACCTGTTTTC
>NW_007044132.1:0-826 GCF_000164805.1 Carlito syrichta | reverse complement strand
TAAGCCCAGGTGTGACCTCCATCAACTTTGTCCATGAGGCCATCAGGCAATGACAGGGGTGGTGGAGAAAGAGGCTAAGAGGTTTCCACAGAATAGGTTATCCCCATCCACTTGATTATTAAAACCCTCTTTGACATGGGGCACAAATATCTTCACAATTTTTTTTTTCCCCATTCAGGGAGGTCTATCCACATACCTCTTCCTCCAATTTTTTAATCATTAATGTTCAATCATACTTCTTCCAAGTCAACCATCCAGTCAAAACTATTTGGCAATAGCCCATGAATTGCATGCCTGTCTGTTTTCCCTTCCAAACAAAGTGCACAGCCAGCAGCACTTACCTACGTTCTGTCCACTGAAAAGATTTCCTTTCACTACTGCTCTTCAGGGACATACCAGGGAGAGGTTGTAGTGCTGCAACCATCTGCTTTCAGATGGTGATTGCATATCATGCAGAACCTGGCATATCTGTGAACTAGGCTTAAGTCTCCTCTTGCATTGTCAACAGATCAAAGGGAACTTCCGATAAGGTCACAAGTGGAGACTGAGAGAGAAGGCAGTAAAACAGAAATGGGATTTGTGACATTTGAACCACACTGGAATGGAAAGGCTGTCAAGATTTTTTTCTTTTTTTTTGAGTTGGAGTCTCACTCTGTCACCCAGACTGGAGTGCAGTGGCCAGGAGCAGCTCAATCTGCTGGGCTCTGGTGATCCTTCCATCTCAGCTTTCCAAGTAACTGGAACTACAGGCATGCACTACCACGCCCAGCTAATTTTTGATTTATTGTAGAGATGAGGCCTTGCCAGGTTGCCCAGGTGTGTCTCG
>NW_007044131.1:0-969 GCF_000164805.1 Carlito syrichta | reverse complement strand
TTAATACTGTCTAAGCAGAAACCCACTAGCAAAGACCTCTTGGGAGCCAGTGCCTGGGTGGCAGGATGGGAAAATCTGAATCTATTGCTGGAGGCTCCCTGTGGGCAACTCTGTGACTTTAAACACTCCAAGGGAACCAGCCAGAGGGGGCCCCTCACACTTTTGTACTTTTGAGCTCTGGGAACTCTTCCAGGTCTTCACAGTGAATATTGAAGAAAAACCCTCTAGCCTCTGGCAGGCAGAGGGGGGGAAAAAGAAATTTTAAAATTCATCAGGGATCTTGTTCTTAACAAGACCTGTACTGACAAGAAACATTTTTTTTTTTTTTTTTTACCAGGGATTGAACTTCTGGAATTTTATCAAAGCCTAACTGGCCTGAAGGCAGGGAAGTGCCTGATCTAGCCATCTCTTTTTTTTGAGTTAGAGTTCTCACTCTGTTGCCCAGACTGGAGTGCAGTGGCTGCTCCCGGCCACTGCAGCCTGGCCTGCTGAGTGCTGGCGATCCTTCCGCCTCAGCCTTCCAAGTAGCTGGAACTACAGGTGCGCGCTACCACGCCTGGCTTTTTTTTATTGTAGAGATGAGGTCTCGCCAAGTTGCCCAGGTGGTCTTGAACCCGCGGGCTCAGGCAATCCAGTCACCTCTTGTCGTTCTGTTTCTTCTAAGGGGCAGAGGTTGGGGTGGACCTGAGAAGTAGGTGAAGCCCAGGGGCCTGGGATCCCTGAAAGACAAAGACTAATCACAGGACTGTAGAACTCTTTCTCTCTCCAAACGGTCCCACTGTGTTAAAAGCCTATTTACTGCAGGTCATTTTACCTAGTACATCAGGTCATATTTTCACCAGAATGTGGCAAGGCATACTAAAAGACATTAAGCATAATTTGGAGAGACGGAACAACATAAAACCAGAATTAGCTATGACAAGAATGTTGGAATTATACCTGATTTAAAAAAAAAATCTATGATCAATA
>NW_007044130.1:0-1120 GCF_000164805.1 Carlito syrichta | reverse complement strand
TTGTTTCCCATCCTCTACTTTGAGTCTGTGTATGTCCTTCTAGTGAGATGGGTCTCTTGAAGGCAGTATATTGTAGCCTGGTGATATTTTATCCATTTTGTCATTCTATGTCTTTTCAGTGGTGCGTTTAGTCCATTCACATTCAGACTAATTATTGAAATGTGAGAGTTCGTCCCTATCATGGAGTTCTTATTGAGTTATTGTTCTTCCACTTGGTTTTTTCTTTTTTTTTTTCTTTTTTTTTTTTGTCTTTCTTTTGCTTTTGGGGTTGGTTCGTGTATATTTTATTCTTTTCCCTGTACTCTTGTGAAGAACGTTGTTCTTTTTTCCTTTTCTTCTGTGTTTAGTACTTTCTTAAGTGTTTCATGAAGAGATGGTTTTGTGGCTGCATAAGTTCTTAGGGATTGGATATCTGGGAAAGATTTTAATTCTCCCTCACTGATGAAGCTTAGCTTGGCTGGGTAGTTTATTCTTGGTTGAAATTGTTTATCCTTTAGGACTTTGAAGATAGGGCTCCAAGCTCTCCTAGCCTGCGGGGTTTCTGCAGATAAATCTGCTGCTATTTTGATTGGTCTTCCATGGTGGGTGATCTGGCCTTTTTCTCTTGCTGCCTTTAGGATTTTTTCTTTTGTGCCTTCTTTATTTAGGCGAATTATTCTGTGTCTAGGAGTTTATCTTCTCATTTGTTGTCTTGCGGGGGTTCTCTGAATCTCTTGTGTTTGAATTTTTGTATCACTAATTAGATAAGGGAAATTTTCTTGAATGATCTCGTGGAAAGATTGTTCCAATGTGGTCTCTGTTTCTCTTTCTGCCTCAGGGAGTCCGATTATTCTTAGGTTAGGCCTCTTGAGGTAATCACTCATCTCTTGAAGGTTTTGTTCTGCCTTTTTAAGCTTATTTTCTGTGTTTTTAAGAGTTTGGGTTATTTCTATATTTTGGTCCTCAAGCTCTGAGATTCTTTCTTCTGCTTGGGTAATTCTGCTTTCCATGCTTATCAATTTGTTATTTATTTCATTCACAGTATTCTTTATTACCGTTATCTCAGATATCAGCTCCTTCCTAGTTTCTTCTTGTGTCTCAATTCTTTTTAATCTCTCCATTATTGTTTGATATCTACGTT
>NW_007044129.1:0-856 GCF_000164805.1 Carlito syrichta | reverse complement strand
AAGCAGTACCACCAGCAGTCTGTGCAGCTGGTCCCGCCTAAAGACCCACATGAGCATCTCTAAAAGTGAAAGTAAAACTGCCACCTCCACCATTTTCAAGGCAGACTTGCATTGCCCCGCCCACCTATCAGAGCCTCCACCTCGGTTCCCACGATGACATCATTAAACAGGAGACAAAGCCCCTCCCTATGCTGAACAGACTGAGACAACTAAGAGTTACAGACCTCCAAGGCAACAGGCTAGCTGCCTGCAACAAAAACAGAGGGGAGAGGTGGGAGAGCAGAGCTCAAGGGACTTTAGCCACTACAGGACGAGAGAAAAATCTACACAAATGAAGAAATACCCAAAAAAGAATATGAGTCTCTCCCAGACTCCTGGGAGGGCAGACACTGAGAAAACTGACTTTGGAAGACAAACAATGAAGAGCCCCCAGAATGACTGGTCTCAAAATACAAACCTAAACATCAAGACATTAATGGAGAGATTAAAAATAATTGAGGAGACTCAAGAAGAAACTAGAAAGGAGCTGATATCTGAGGTAACAGTAATAAAGAATACTGTGAATGAAATAAATAACAAACTGATAAGCATGGAAAGCAGAATTATGCAAGCAGAAGAAAGAGTCTCAGAGCTTGAGGACCAAAATATAGAACTAAACCAAACTCTCAAAAACACAGAAAACAAGCTCAAAAAGACAGAAAAAAAACCTTCAAGAGATGAGTGATTACCTCAAGAGGCCTAACCTAAGAGTAATTGGCCTTCCTGAGGCAGAAAGAGAGACAGAGACCACACTGCAACAAACCTTCCATGAGTTCATTCAAGAAAACTTCCCTTTCTAATCAATGATGCAAAAACG
>NW_007044128.1:0-1005 GCF_000164805.1 Carlito syrichta | reverse complement strand
TTATTCAGCAATGAAAACGGCACAGCCTTGGTAGTCTTTTTAGGTTTAAACGCCATAGAAAAAAACAATTTAGAATTCTCCCCATCCACACATAATGCTCTCCGGTTCGTGACTGTGGAGCACTTGTGTCACTCATTGAGGCACTATGTCTTGCAGATTTCTCTCCGTGAAACACGGAGGTTTCACGCTCGTACGCAAAGGCCCTCTATGGAAAGGAACACAAATCAAGGGGAAAGAGTGAGTGTCGGTGACCTGCACTGACCAGGGGGGGGGTTAGGACCGCACCGGTGAATCAGAACGGAGAGAAGAAACCACACGGAGGCAGCTCTTCTGGGAACAGTTTGGCCAAGACTGAAGCCAATTTTATTCAAACCTTTTCCAACTTATATACCATTTTCTATAATCTCCAGCAGTGTGACAATTACTTGCTGGGGGCGTACAAGTTCATTGATGTGTAACACGCTTTACAAATCATGTACCGTCACGAGACTTTCAGGTTCCCAGTGAACAATTACAATTCCATGATGTATGAATCACAGGTGCACAATTTCAATACAGATTGTTCAAAATGTTCTCCACAATGTTCAATAAATCATTCATATTATACTCTAAGTTCTAAGTCCTGATTAAAAAACTTTCCAAGTTAACTCTAAGTTCAATCCAATTTTACTAACCTTTAATATTTTTGACGATTAATATTATTAACTTAACACTATACTATAATCTATAAGTTTACTTAAATGACTTAATTTTATTACCTTAATTTTATACTATTTATTTTTATAATTCTTATAACCTACTACATTTCTATACTGCCCTATGATTGTATATTAATTACCTATGAACTTATCCTTAACCTAAAATCTTATCACAACTTCTATAAATCTCAAATATCTAAACTATTGTCTTTTATACTTTATTAATTACTTATCTTATATATCATGTCCAAATTCTAATACACTATTATCCTACTATAATCTATTACAAACCTTATCATTAGTACTA
>NW_007044127.1:0-853 GCF_000164805.1 Carlito syrichta | reverse complement strand
GCATAATGGACTCACTTCACAGATGAGAGAAGCAGTGTGGCACCTCCCAGCTGCTGACTGTGTCTGTTCCAACTAGGAAGGTGACCACAGGATGGGCTCAGGGTCTCACTGAATTCACTGTGATATGGACCTGAGCAAAAGTCCACATATTACTTGAACTCCATAAGCCTGCATTCTGATAGGGGCCAGAGTGACTTTTTGAGTTTCCTGGGGGTGATGTCGGTTCAAAGCCAGTATCTAGTAGTCCATCAAAGGTCTGATCATTCTTTTCCTCAATGCATAGTCACCCCGGTAAAAGGTCATGGATTCCTATGGGGAAGGCTGGGAGAAAGGTTAATAGAACACATTTTCGGTAGTGTCCTAGAATCCTTCCTCGAGGGGACCTGGCCTCCTCTTTATTGAAGAGATTCTGGGTCTGTAAACTGACTCACATCTGAGAATTTATTGAGGCTCCATGACTTTGTTCTCATGACCGAAGTTAGTCTTTTGTTCACTTTACTAGAACTTTTCTGCATGTACAGATCAAACAAACGTTTAGTAGGCTTCCTATTTCACTGAAGGAACACAACGATTTATGCCATAGGTCTGCAGGAGTCAGACTACTCTGACTGCTGGTCTGACTCTGCTGTCCATTAAGGTAACTACACCCACAGTGCCTTGGACAATTAATTGAGTGACAGCCTTTGGCCCCTGCCACCTGAGGCTCCAATCACTGCCACTGCATTTAGGTTTTCCATATGATTGGCTGAGGTTCCCACTACAGAGAAGAGCAATAACAAAGCTTTTCAAAGATGTTAGAGCTCTCCTCAAAAATGTATTTCTCAAAATATTGGTGAAGTGTTTATCTTCTGGA
>NW_007044126.1:130641-131037 GCF_000164805.1 Carlito syrichta | reverse complement strand
TCTTTTGATGGACAGCATGGTTGCTTCCAGGTTCTTGCTATTGTGAACAATGCTGTGATAAACATATGTGTGCAGGTATCTTTTCTATAGAGTGATTTGCGTTCTTCAGGGTATATTCCCAGTAGGGGGATTGTGGGGTCATATGGGAGGTCAATATTTAGAGCTTTTAGGAATTGCCATACTGTTTTCCACGAAGGTTGCACTAGTTTGCATTCCGACCAACAGTGTAGAAGTCTTCCCTTTTCACCACACGCTCTCCAGCAACTGTTATTTTTTGAGTTATTGATAATTGCCATTCTGACTGGAGTCAGATGGTATCTCAGTGTGGTTTTGATCTGCATCTCCCTGATGATTAGTGAGGTTGAACATTTTTTCATGTGTCTGTTGGCTGCTCGG
>NW_007044126.1:129724-130460 GCF_000164805.1 Carlito syrichta | reverse complement strand
TCTGGTTAGGAAGATGCCAAGGTATTTCATTTTTTTGTGTGGCTATTGTGAATGGAATTGTGGTTTTTATTTGAGTTTCTGTCTGTTTATTATTGGTGTAAAGAAATGTGATTGTCTTTTGCACATTTATTTTATATCCTGAGACTTTGCCAAAGTCCTTTATCAGTGTAAGGAGGTTTTTGACAGATTCTCTTGGGTTTTTAAGGTACATGATCATGTCATCTGCAAAGAGAGATAGCTTGACTTCCTCTTTTCCTATTTGAATACCCCCGATTGCCTTCTCTTCTCTGATTGCTCTAGCCAGGACTTCCAATACTATATTGAACAGGAGGGGTGAGAGTGGGCATCCTTGTCTTGTTCCCATTTTCAGGAGAAATGGTTCCAGTTTTGTCCATTTAGGAGTATGCTGGCTGTGGGTTTCTCGTAGATGGCTTTTACTGTTTTGAGGTATGTTCCTTGTATGCCTAGATGTTCTAGGGTTTTTATCAAGAAGGGGTGCTGGATTTTATCAAAAACTTTTTCTGCATCTAATGATATAATCATGTGGTTTTTGTTTTGACAGCTGTTGATGTATTTAATTATATTTATGGTTTTACGAATGTTGAACCAGACATGCATCCCAGGGATGAAGCCTACTTGGTCATGATAGATGATTTTTGAGATGTGTTGTTGAATACGGTTCACTAGGATCTTGTTGAGAATTTTAGCATCTATGTTCATCAAAGATATTGGCCTG
>NW_007044126.1:126926-129283 GCF_000164805.1 Carlito syrichta | reverse complement strand
CGCTGTTAATTTGTGATCCTTCCATTTTCTTCATGTGCGTTTGTAGGGATATAAATTCCCCTCTTACTACCGCTTTCATGGTGTCCCAGAGATTTTGGTAAGATGTTTCTTCATTTTCATTTGTTTCCAGGTATCTTTTAATCTCTGTTTTGATTACATCATTGACCCAGGAGTTGTTTAGCATCATGCTGTTTAGTGTCCATGTCTTTGTGGATTCTGGGGGGACCTTGTTGGTGTTAATGCTTATTTTTATTCCACTGTAGACTGAGATGGTGTATGGTAAAATTTCAGTCCTTTTAAATTTGCTTATGCTTGCCTTATGGCCAAGTATGTGGTTGATCTTAGAGTATGTTCCATGTGATGATGAGTAGAAAGTGTATTCTGTGGTCTTTGGATGGAGTATTCTGTAGGTATCAATTAAGTCCATTTGATCAAGAGTCACATTGAGGTTTCAGATCTTGTTGTTGATTTTTTGTCCTGATGATCTGTCTAGGGTTGTGAGTGGGGTATTAAAGTCCCCAGCTATGATGGTATTTTTTAGTTTACCTAGGAGTTGCTTTATGAAAGTTGGTGCTCCTATGTTTGGTACATATATGTTTAGGATGGATATTTCTTGTTGATGGATTGAACCTTTTATCATTATGTAGTGGCCTTCTGTATCTTTTTAAATTTTTGATAGCTTAAAGGGTATTTTGTCTGAGATTAAGATCACGACTCCTCCTTTCTTTTGTGTTCCATTTGCCTGAAAATTTGTTTCCCATCCTCTTACTTTGAGTCTGTGAGTGTCCTTTCTAGTGAGGTGAGTCTCTTGAAGGCAATAGATTGTTGCCTGGTGATATTTTATCCATTTTGCCATTCTATGTCTTTTCAGTGGTGCATTTAGTCCGTTCACATTGAAACTAATTATTGAGATGTGAGATTTGATCCCTATCATAATGTTCTTACAGAGTTGTTGTTCTTCCTGTTTGTGTGTTGTCTTTCTTTTGGTTTTAGAGTTGAATCACGTGTGTTTTTAATCTTTTGCCTGTACTCTTATGAAGAACATTGTTGTTCTTTTTTCCTTTTCTTCTGTGTTCAATACTTTCTTAACTGTTTCTTGTAGCGGTGGTCTGGTGGCAGCGTAGGTTCTTAGGGATTGGATATCTGGAAAAATTTCAATTCTCCTTCACTGATAAAGCTTAGCTTGGCTGGATAGGTTATTCTCAGTTGAAATTGTTTATCTTTTAGAACTTTGAAGATAGGTCTCCAAGCTCTCCTAACCTCTAGGGTTTCTGTAGATAAATCTGCTGCTATTCTAATTGGTCTTCCTTGGTAGGTAGTCTGACCTTTGTCTCTTGCAGCCTTTAGGATTTTTTCTTTTATACCTACTTTGTTTAGGCGAATTATTATATGTCTGGGAGTTGGTCTTCTCATTTGTTGTCTTGCAGGGGTTCTCTGAATCTCTTGTGTTTGAATTTTTTTCATCCTTGATGAGATGAGGGAAGTTTTCTTGAATGATTTCATGAAATGTTTGTTCCAGTGTGGCCTCTGTTTCTCTCTCTGCCTCAGGAAGGCCAATAACTCTTAGGTTCGGTCTCTTGAAGTGTTCATTCATCTCTTGAAGGTTTTGTTCTGTCCTTTTGAGCTTTTTTTCTATGCTTTTGACAGTTTGGGTTAGTTCTGTGTTTTGGTCTTTGAGTTCTGAGATTCTTTCTTCTACTTGGCTAGTTCTGCTTTCCATACTTATTAGTTTGTTATTTATTTCCATCACAGTATTCTTTATTGCTGTCATTTCTGACATCAGCTCCTTCCTTCAGTTTTCCTCTTGTCTCTCCTCAATTTTTAAAAATTCTCTCTATTAATGTCTTGATGTCTGGGTTTGTTGCATGTGACCAGTCATTCTGGGGGCTCTTCATTGTTTGTGTTCCAGAATCTGTTTTCCCAGTGTCTGACCTCGCAGGGGTCTGTGTGAGACCTATATTCTTTTGGTTTTTCTTCATTTGTGCAGTTTTTCCCCCTCCCTACTTTTTTCTTCCCTCCACGTCACCGTCTTCTTTAATTCTGTTATTCAGGGGTGGAGGGGTTGTTTTTACTTCTGTTTGTTCAATCTCCTATTTTTCTTTATGTATGTCCTCTTACTTTGTTCAATTCTGGAGTTGCACTGTAGGTTGTGGGTGGTCCTTTTTGCAGTTTTGAGATTTACTTAAGGGGGAAGCTATGATTCAGAATCTATCTGCAGGTCCTAGTATCTACCAACAGGTGTATGAATAATCTGAAACCCACTTCCCACTGCCTTGGAATCTGTCTGTGCAGTGGGGTTGTAGGTTTACTCCCTGAAATAAAATGTGGTTAACAGAGGGAAGAGAATGGAACAGGCA